>NC_133798.1:18811234-19112484 GCF_043250625.1 Sebastes fasciatus | reverse complement strand
CCAGACTTGTCTCAACAGATGTGACATAACACATCAGGCCGGAGGAATGTAGGAGAAAGGACAAACCCTTTGTGCATGAAAGTTATTCTCACTGTGTGCAGGATAATGTGCACAGAGAAAACAAATAGAAGTATTTTTAATCCTCCTGAGAAGTTAATGTGTGGGCACAAAGCCACACCATAAACTATATCCCAGATGACATCATTTGTAGCTTCTGCAACTGCTTCAATTCAGCCATTTCTAGACAACACCGACCTCAATGATACAAGATTTAAGTACATGTTGATGTGCACAATGATCTCTGGACAAATCAAAATGAATGTGATCTTGTCAAACAAGCAAGAGGTTTGACTTTCATTGTCAAACAAGCAAGAGGTTTGACTTTCATTGTCAAACAGATCTGGCAGTAGAGATACAACATAACTACAACCCCTCAGCCAAGGCCTCGAGAAGCAGCACAAAACAAGCAGCTCTGCTTTAATTATATTTCACAGTCTATGTTTTAGTTTCATGGTAAATACCCTCAATGGTTGAGTACACAAACAGGATTACTCCATAACATCAGGAGGGGGAATTCACGAAAAGAAATGTTCAGTAATTTCTCACCATAAAGACCCAATCTAATCGGTTCAAAGAGGTCTACTCAGTGCAGGATGTTGCATCTTGATTGTGAGTTCAGATCAAGATGATTTATCCAGAAATGCATTCAAATCCCAAATATACAGAGCATTTATACTTTAGAAAACACTACTTGCATTGTCAACCAACACAACTTTGATCAAACAAAAACTGTTGACATTCTAACTGGCAAGGTGGTTTGAAACTTAAAGGACCATACCACCATTTCTTACAAATAACTTCCATTTTACATCACAACGAACCATTTTAGAAATGTTAAAGTATTTTGTCTTCCATTCAACATGAAAATCTACTAGGACACTCTTGAAACTTTAGTCCATCACAGACAATGTCAAGTATGCATTCATTTTTGTATGTTGTAATCCAGTGCAGACTTTTGAAATCTGCACTAAACTACATTGCCAAACAGTTATGTAACTTCTGCAGACTAGATTTTTTAATATCATCTAGTACTTGGAAACAAATAGAAAAAAAATTATAAAAATAAATTTAAACTGTAACCTGTAATTAAAAACACATGTTGAATATACATGATTTCTAGTTAAGGAACTGAAACAAACACTCTGGTATGGTCCTTTAACAGATACAATAGAGAGCCAAAGTAAAACCGCAACTTCTAGGTTCTGTTCCCGAGAAAACATCATTCAAGATCTCACAATTGACCTTTGTTAATAATCTACTAACTCAAAATCTAGCTGGAAGTCTTTTCTCAACAACACGTCGGGTGTCTCGCTTCATGGGTTTAGAACAAGACGGCAGTGTTTTTGAAAAACAATCTAATCTCATTGTTTATTCAGTATTTATGTTTTTAACAACCGTAAACAAAGATTTCCTAGAAGCTCTGTATGTTTTATGGATATGAACCAAAACAAGTTACAATGACAGAGGGACCGATGCTTGTAGTTTTTTCTATGCTCACAAAGTAATCGTTGTTTAAAAGGTACAGTGTGTAGAATCTGGTGGCATCTAGTGGTGTGGTTGCAGACTGCAAGTTATAACGTTACCGCAGTTTCACAAGCATGTCGGAGAACTACGGTGGCCTTCGGGTAACGTAAAAACTTTAAAGGCTCTCACTAGAGCCAGTGTTTGGTTTGTCCGTTCATGACGGACTGTGAAGAGGACCCGCTCCCTATGTAGATATGAAGGGCTCATTCTGAGCTAACAAAAACACAACGATTCTTCATTTCAGGTGATTCAACACTAATGAAAACATAGTTATGAATATAATATTCCATTTCTGCTAATAGATCCCTGAAATGTTACACACTGTTCCTTTAACAAAGGTTTGAATTTCTTATAACAACTGCTGTAGTGGATGCCGAAATTGTTTCGAGACGACTGATGAAAAGAAATAACAGAAGCTAGTGGAACAGAGGCTCACGTCATGACTTTAGCTCTCTATTATAACAAAATGTAGATAGCAAACATTTTTTTCACAAAAAGGAAAGATTGCTGGAGGTTTTGCGTGCTGTGTCATCTTATCAAAGCCCTTAACATGACAGCCTAATTTACCATTAACAGACAGAACTGCTGCTCCATTCAACGCTGGCTTAGTTTGAAAATTACTCACACAAATGACAATTATTCCACATTGTCTTCAATGGATTTTCTATCCTAATAAAACATCAGACAACAGTAACAGAGGGCTGCAGAGAATGGCGGGCTGTAAGCCAAGCCATTAGCAATGGTAACACCATTGTAAGTAGAATTACTGTTGTCTCATGCAGATTAATGTAGTAGCATCACATTTGCATGAATTATATGGTGGATTTCCATTTATTCACCAGATGGCTTTGGAATGAGGTTAGATAACAGTAACATTCAGATTTTTTCCCCCCCATTATAAGTCAGATTGTCCTATTCAATCTAAAACTACTGAACACTATGTGGTATTATTTTTGACACGTGTTTATGAAAATATCTTGTAGTATCATGTAAATACAACGGTATATACATAATGGCTGAAGGCTCTAATGGTCAACACATTTACTTTTTCAATAAAGCTCTTTCCTATCACGCCCATATGCACTTAGTTAGGGCTGACCCGAATGCTTCGAAGCTTCGACCGTTGCCGTGGTAACCAACCTCCAAATCAGTATTCGAATGCTTCATTTTTTGTTTTTTATATATATATATATATATATATATATATATATATGTATGTAATAATAATGTAAAAATCCCTTATTAATATGAAATAAAGAATGTTTCCACAACATTATTCATATTCACCATTAATTATTATTAGTTATTCTCAGACGGATATCGCTGTTTGTTATGCGTAGCGGTGCGTGTGTGTGCAGTAGTGTGGCAGCGGCACTCTCCCAAAGCTTCGAAGCCCAAAAAATGGTATTCGGGACAGCCCTAGTCCTTGTAGAACTAATGTACCAAACAGGGGTCCCATTCACGTGTTGATGAGTTAGAAACTTAATGGATGAACTCTGGAATATAAGGCGCCAAAACCCAAATGGTCATGGAGGGTGAAAGATTCAATCTGTCATGTTGACCGTTAGTCCCGTTATGCAGAGTGCAACGGGATGACAAATTTGCAGCCAAAAGGAGAAATGTACTTGATTCCCACTTCCTGGAACACTTGGCGAGGAACGCCTATGTCACACAGGTAAACCCTGCCAGCCCCCTCAGTCAGTGGGAGGGGGAGGCAAAGAGAGAGAGACCACTTGGCCTCGACTGCCTGCCCCTGTCCACTACCAGGAGGGTCTAAGCTGAGCACTGGCGCTCGGTTCTGGTTGGCCCAGTCTGCAGCCGCTCGGTACCAAGGCTGATCCATCAGGAATGTGTTCTCGTGGCAGTCCAGGCAGTTTATGATTAAGTCCACTGGAGTGTCTGGAAGGTCTGCGGAGTCGGAGAGAAACATTTTTAAAAAAATCTAACCTCACCTGGAATGCAAAACGTAAAAAAATAAAAGCAGAAAAATATTCCCACCTTTGATACTTGACACCTGTTTGCCACCAGTCTTGTTGAAGAGCGTGAGCTCGCTGGTGACCGAGTCGAGCATCTTGACAAAATTGGGCAGAAACAAGACGACCTCCACTTCATGATTGGCCAGGTGACGACCACAGCTGATGCCCTGGGCACCCTGAACATGAGGGCCACACAACAGAGCCACAGTGGGACGCTGGTGTAAATTTTTCGGAGTGAATCTGGAAGAAACACAAAGAAACTAAGTTGCTTTCCTGAATGTTGCACTCACCAAGCACTGAATGCCAGTAAATTAATATTCGGCATATAAAACAATAAGCTCCACTAGTATGTAGGCCCAATGTGTCTAATATTAATAAAAAAGATGAAGACATTAACAAATACATAACCATATGAATATATAATGACAAAATATGTAATATAACCTAATAATATAATAAACGTTGCTCAATATTGTGACATGTTATTTTAAACGTAAATGTAAACAGTTAAGTAACTCATTTCTATGTAAAAATGAACACTAAACTGGTCAGATGAAGTTATTCTTGGCAGATGTTTTTCTAGCTCAGCTGACAATAAGATACAAGTAGGACTTAAAGTAATACTTCACCCACAAAATGACCATTTGTACATCAATTACTCACCCTGTGTTACCTATGATTTCTCGAAAAAAACTGTTTTTTTGCATGCCTCCACAGTGAACGGACAAAAAATCCAAAACGGAGAAAAGTCTTGATCAACTTAAGTAAATGGGGGCCGTGTTTCAAAGCTATATCAAGACATCCGTTTACAAACTCTCACACAACTCCTGCAGTATAATCCGAGTCTCGTTTATCCAGTCGTATGCTCAGTACTTCCCAAAACACATGCATCTTTGCTAAAACCTTACCATTTAAAACACTTCAGACTCGTACGGACGAGTAGCATGCCTGTGCAAGCTTGAGATTGTTTATGCGGAAGTGTTTTAAATAGTAAGGTCTTAGCAAAGATGCATGTGTTTGGGAAGGAGTGAGCATACGACTGGATAAATGACACTTGGATTATACTGCACGAGTTGTGGGAGAGTTTGTAAATGGATAATTTGATATAGTTTTGCTGTTGATAAACGCGGCTCCCATTTACTTCAATTCATCAAGACTTCTTTTTTTTTTTGCTCGTTCACCGTGCAGGAATTCAAGATAACATAGGATGAGTAATTGATATACAAATGTTCATTTTGTGGGTGAAGTACTCCTTTAACTGTCACTTAGCTAAAGTTGTTCTGTGCTTACCTGTTGGGCCCACCCAGCAATGTAAGTGCCATCTGACTTGCACACACTCCAGTCATCTCAAGTCTTCGTTCCAGTGAGAGACCATGACGCTCAGCGATTGACAACAGACGCTGGTGTAGTTCGTAGGATATACTGGGTACAACAAGCCCAGAGTCTGTATGGAAAAAAGGACACCAGAAAATTAACAGTTTACCTCAGATAAATTGCCCTTGCTACCATTTGTTTCATTACAATGTGAAACAGCTCACCAGTGCAGTATTCTTTGGCCCCAGGCTGCGGCACGGTAATCTGTCTGTACACAATAGGTTTGGCCTCCAGGATGTTTTCATCATGACGGTACCGAGTAGGTGTCTGCTCTTGAGGCGTCCCACGTGACCTTGCACCATTGCGGCGCTCTGATATGTCGATTTCTGAGAAAACTGCTGCTTTGTCAAAAAGAGCCAAGTTTCCCTCAAAATCAAAGTCTGCTTCCAGCCCGTCGTCCATGTTATCCCCAAAACACTCGTCGTCTCTGGGCTTCATCTGACCATTCTTCACTCCGTTCTTCTTCGGCGTCACTTGGTTTACCCCTCGACTACTAGATGACCCTGATAGGAAAAATACATACGGTAAATCTCAATTTACCGAGACATTATGGTCAGATTAGGAAAAGCAAGGACAGCATTTCTAAGACTTGGAAACATCTGGAAGCCGACACATATAATATAACTAGAAACACCAAGATAAAGTTATACAACAGCTGTGTACTATCTGTCCTTCTATATGGTGCTGGAGAATGACAGAGAGACATAGGCAAGCTTTCCAGCTTTCACAAAACCCGCCTCAGAAAGATCATGAGGATATTCTGGTCTAGAAGATCACAAACCATGAACTACACAAAACGACAGGGTGCTTGGACATGGAAACAATATTGATAAGGAGAAGATGGAGATGGCTAGGACATTTATTAAGGAAACTATTTGATGACATGACAAAAGTGGCATTGCGTTGGACACCAGAGGGAAAACGCAAAAGAGGGAGGCCCAAAACAACGTGGAGGCGAACCATCGAAAGAGAAATGAAGACGAGAGGATACAGCTGGAACAGCATTGAGAAGAAAGCAAACAACAGAGATGAGTGGAGATCCTTAGTCCTTGCCCATTGTGCCACCAGGCACAACAAGGACTAAGTAAGTAAAGTAAATCTCAACACAGCAACAATCAGCAATATTATTATCTGACCGAGAAACTGAACTACATTGCACTTACAGGAGTTGTGTCTTCGACGAAATCCTTTTGGCTGGCCAGGTACGTCCAGGTGTCGTTCTCCATGGCTTTTGGAGCAGTGCTGAGGGGAGTTGAGTTTCTCCACAGACCTGGGGTCACCCTTCGGGACTGCAACTGGAGCACTGTTTACCTTTGTAGATGCAGAAGAGCTGTTCCTAGCATTGCCATTTTTGATATCTAAAATCTTTAGCTCCTTTATGTCAATGGCACTGCAGGAAAAATAAGTAAAACTTTTAGTAACAGGAAGAAACAGTCTCAGCTGTGGATTGTTTTATGGATGTTTTATAATGTTATTCTCAGGTATTGTCTTATTCATTGTAGCATTTATCAACTGTACTATTTATAGATTTTAAGGGCTGAGAAAGAGAGCCAGGGTAAAAATGCATTTCATTGCATTTCACTGTACTTTTAAATGCATATGACAAATAAACTTGAAACTTGAGAGTATTGATGTCTGAGCTTTACCTGAACGTGACCTCTGGAACAGGGCACTTGACCCCATTGTGGAAAGGCAGCCTTAAGGAGATGGTTTGGCTGGTCTGGTCCACAGACACCACCTCTCCTTGATACACTCCCAGTGTTGGACCACAGTTAATAGACACCAAACTACCCAACCAATCCGCAGCCATGACTGCACAACACAAGGTCAAATGTCAGAGAAGCTTTGTATAAAACCACAGACTTTGAGTTGAGTTAATAAACCAACTCTCTGACAGCAGGACTTCAGAGGCACCACTGGCCTGATGTTACTGAAGTTATGCTAACTGATTAGCATTAGCTTCGGCCTGTTATCCAGCGTTAATTACCAGATTTGATTAAAGATGTCGGGTTAAATGTTGTACCTTTTTCGGAGTCGATGCAGATCACACTCTTTATAAGAACACAAATGAATTCAGTGTG
Organism: Sebastes fasciatus; assembly: GCF_043250625.1. Classification (NCBI taxonomy): domain Eukaryota; kingdom Metazoa; phylum Chordata; class Actinopteri; order Perciformes; family Sebastidae; genus Sebastes; species Sebastes fasciatus. The sequence continues at coordinate 19,105,469 of NC_133798.1, read as the reverse complement.
TAATTAAGTGCTGAAAGGAGAATTGAAGCTGCTTCTGTGTGCTAGCTGTTAGCTTATTGAATGGTCAGGAGATGCTGCTGCTGGAGGACTGCTTCTTCTTCTGTGGTGTTTACTGGCAAACCAGCTTAGAGGTGCATTACCGCCACCTGCTGGACTACTGGAGGGAGGAGCAGCAGACTGGCAGGAAAAAAGAAATGAAATAAAAATAAATAATAATAATAATAATTAATAATAATAATAATAATAATAATAATAATAATAATAATAATAATAATAATTAAATTCTCTTCATTATTCCTGTTGCCCTTAAGTAATTAATTAGAAGATTGTGTACTTTCTTAGATGTCTTTCCTAGCAGATTACCCATTGTAATATTTCCATCATCTACTCCTGATAGCAATTCCCTTCTTTCTTTGTCACTGGACGGGAATATGGAGCAGTAGATTTGCAGGACAAAAATAATAAATTAAATTAAATTAAATTAAATTAAATTAAATTAAATTAAATTAAATTAAATTAAATTAAATTAAATTATTATTATTTATTATTATTATTGTTATTATTATAATAACAATAATAATAATAATATCTAAAATAAAATAATAATAATAATAATAATAATTAAATTCTCTCCATTATTCTGCCCCCATGTGGGCCAAGTTAAAAAAGGCGAGCATGAAGCTGTAGTGGGTAGAATTGGAGAAAATATGAAAAAGTTATTTTTGTAAAACGGTCACTATATTCTGACAGTAGTACATGAGACAGGTAATCTGAAAAAAATCATGTCCCTCTGTGTCCTCCAGTGTCCTCTGGTGCTCCTAATGGCATCTGCAAGATTTCACAGACCGGAGCAAAACATCCAATCAGAGCCGAGCTGGAGCCTGTTGTCTCTGAGCAGCTGTCAATCACTCGCGAACTCTGATCAAACGGTCAAACTAGGCAGCGCTGATTAAAGATGAATCCATATTCTGTTACTGTAATGCCTATTTCTCGCCTCAAATGTTTTCAGAAACATCTTTTTGCCGTAAAATGATAAAGTTTGTGACCCGGCAGCCATGTTGAGATCAGTTGAGGAAATACCAAGCCACGCCCACCAGCCGGAGCAAACTTTCTCATTTTACAGCTAAACAGTACGCTACAAGATGTTTCTGAAAACATTTGAGGCGAGAAATAGACATTACAATAACAGAATATTGATTCATATTTGTTCAGCGCTGCCTAGTTTGACCGTTTTATCGGAGTTCGCAAGTGATTGACAGCTCTCTCCATTGAATGAACAGCCAATAGGAACGCTCTCTCTCTCTCTGAAATGACCTGTGATTGGCCAAAGTCTCCAGTCACGGGCTAGGACTTTTTAAAGTTTGAAAACAGAGTCATGAGGAGTTGCAGACGTTTAAGTTTTCTCTCAGGACACTTGAATTATAATATGCTGAAACGTTATTATGAATTTTTTTCCCATTGTTGCCAAAAATATTCTGCCTACTGCTGCTTTGATTGGGATGCGCAATATTCTTGAAGGATAGAGATGAATAATGGTCTGACTGTCATATGCAACGAAACAACTTTGGATTTAATCAGTTGCATGCAATATTTCACACTGAGCTGTAGAGTTTTAGCATGCTTATATAGACATGGTATCTGACAATTCATCCCATGCTTGCTTTTCCCTGGGGCTAAAATAAAAAACACCTATCTAAGAGTATATAGGCTAATTATACAGCATATTCTCTTTGTGTGCCTAAAGGCAATTATAAACAATCTAGACACAGTCTCTGTCATACACAATTAATCATAGGTAAGCTATGTGTGTTATGATCAGTGTTTGTGAGATGTTCATAACAACGCATGTCAACAAACAGCCAGTCAGCAGACTGAGTGAGATCATGTGGAGACTATCCCAGAAGTGTTAGCACATGACACACCCACCCGCTGCGTCCTGTGTACATGGGTTACCATGGATACTCGGCTCAAGGGCTAAAAGCTTGCAATCAAAGCTGTGTGAGGCTTACAAGCAGAGCAAGTATGAGAGGGTTTCTGCAGAAAGGTAGAGAAAGTAATTTTTTGCAGACTCCAGCTATTAAATCAAAGCATATTCTTTTCTTACCTCTCACATTTTATATGTACTTGTATTTAGATACAGAAAAGGATGTGATTAACCAATTTATAATAGGAGAAAATCATTCTGACCACACTGTAATAATCATGCAGTGTTAAAACTAGTTGTTGACCATCAAGCAAGCAGTGGAAATATCAAGACATGTTCCAAGAATAGCCACACACCTCGATCTGTCACCTTTGTGTGAAAACCTATCCCGACGCTTGGGCAGCAGACACATGGGGAGATGAGGACTGTAGCCTCTCCCATACAAAGGGAAGAGATAACTCTGATCTAGGAAGACACTCCAAAATGTTTAGACCTTCGTACACAAGTCCATTTTCTCTCACCTCGGACCTCGACATGTGGGACACCAAATCTCGCTTTACAGCTCAGGTAAGACCCAGATATGGTCTTTTTTTTCTGATACAACACATTGATCATTTTAAAAATGTGTTTTACTTTCTTAGACCTCGGCATGGTGTGGTATGGCTGCTGTCTCTGGTACAGGATTTCTGTCCAACGTCAGCACAAGGTGAGGAGGAAATTTAGGTGACACAGTGATATTCATTTTCAAGTCAGGGTAGTGTAATAACTTCTGTATTCCAGCACATCTGGAAGCACCGGTGGCTTCAGACAGAACGACCCAGGTCTAAGGAAGTGGCAGTCATTGTCCCATCTGGCACCTGAGGGTGCTACAAGACCCTTTCGTCCATCTCCGGGGGCTGAATTAAGGGCTGCCCGAGGTGAAAGTAGCTTTAGACAAGCAGAAGGGGTGCAATGGCTGCAGGGTGCTCACGAGCGTTTAGACACTCACCTCGACCGGCTGAGGGCCAGAAATTCACAGCTGAGCTACAACATAACTGCTGCACAACTGCTTGACATGAAACATAAGGTAAGAAAAAAATTAAATTTAAATGTCTATGGAAACAAGTTTGCATTTCTCTCTCTCCTTGCCACTGGTTGTTTAGGGTGGTTTTATAGTTTTTCAGCTGCTTCGAATATGTTTCATTTGAACACAGCATCCTATTATTTTATACTGACGTGTTTCACAGCAGCTGTCAGAAACAATGGGCGCTCTTGAGCAGCAGAAGGAGGCAGTTGAATTATCCCAATTTGAAAAGAGTCGGCAACGTGGAGAGCTTCATGAAAAGTAAGTGCAGCAAAAGACATGGAAAGGAGAATTTAAACACTTAAAAAAGATTGAAAATCCTGATGTTTAATTCACTCACAAGGGTCCTACAGCTGGAGAAGGACCTGATGCAAATGAGGTCTACTTTGGACAGAGGAAGCAATGGTCAACCAACAGAAAGAATGGCACCAATGAGTCAAGAAGACTTTAACAGACAGGTGTGTGTAGGCTTCATGTATTATGAAAACAGATTTGTGTTCTAAATAATGTATTATTCTTTATTTGCCAAACACTGCTTTTACATTTTGATTCAGGAGCGGCAGAAGGTTGACAGAGAGCTGTGTCAGCTGAGAGAGGCTCTGAGAGATGCTGAGACGAGGGCAAAGACACAAGAAGAAGAACGAAACCAGGCACTCCAGAAACTCCAGTCTTCTGCAGAGGTCAGTTTAAAAATGTGCGAGGGAAATCTCAAACTTTACTGTCGATTATTTCTAGACGAAAGTTTCATTTTGTTCCATATTTACACCTTTAGGCTGTGTATTCTTCTTCTATGTATACGTATAGACACAGAAGACGCTGTTGAATCAAATAGAGGAGATGAATCGAAGAAGACAGACTCACTCTGAAGTGCAAGAACAGCTGAGTGACGCTAACAACAAGATCAGCCAAGCATGCCTGGTCAGTTTGCCTCTGATTCAATATTACTTTATCCTACAGGTACATTTCAACATGTTATAATTGGAGTTACATCTTGGAAATTGTCTTTAAAGGTGCTATTGATAACATTCAGCCACTAGATGTCTCACTCTCCCTTTCCCGTTCCTTTGCATTTACTTCACAAGCCAGATACTTACCGTCAATCTCAGCCATTTATCCGCTTTTTCCACACTACCTGACAACCCAGAGATACCACATGATACCATTGTCATAATACTATTGGCTCACTAGCCTTAGAAGTGAGAACCGAACGTCAGATATCTTTAAACAAAACATTCATTTTGGACCCACCAAATTTTTTAAATGATTAATTCACAATCATAATCATTTTTCAGGAAAAGACATACTTTTATTTGGCACCTTTCTAAAAGCTCTGTGGATGTAGTATTTTTAAATTTATTATCTATATTTGTCTACATAAAAATGTTATCAATAACACCTTTAATTCTTCTCAGGAAAAAGCCATCTTGTCAACTCAAGTGCTGAAGCTGGAGGATAATATTAAAGAACTGAAGGCCAAACTGACAGGAGCTCTGTCTGACAAAGATCACCTGATCCAGGTATCATATACAGTATGATCTTTAACTACAATGTCTGAGGTATCTAAGATCAAAATATCCAACACATAGCTTTTTTTCCCCCCGCATATATAGGAGAAAGCAGATGTGCACCAGAGGGCCCAACAAGCTTCAGAGGGTTGTGAGTCCCACAACAACAAACAGGATCAGGAAACTGTTGATGAACTGATGAAGGGAGAATTAAAGGCTCTCCGAGAGGTTGAAAGCTTTAACTGGACATCTTTTTATGAAGTTTAACTTTTTCTGAATTCTTTATTAAATGATCCCTGTTGTGTCTTTACACCAGGTAAATCAAAAGCTGACATGTGAGCTTGAAATGATTGAGCAGAAAGTGAACACATCACAGTCTCAGCTACAGGAGGTAACAGCAGAGAGGGTCTCTGACTCCAAACAGATCACCGATCTGAAGGCAGAACGATCTCAGCTGATCAGAGAAAAAGAGGAACTGTTGAGTAAAATGAATGAAGGTGGACATGAGTCAGAGATTAAAGAAAAGTGCTTCCAGCTCAGGTGAGATGTTGATCAAGAATAGCATCTTCAATATTTGAAGACAAACATATTATAACGTAGTATAATTAACCTCTCTTTACTGAAACCCTCAAACTTTTATTCATCCAGGGAATCCATGGAAGTGGAATTAGAGAAACAGAAACTGCAGGATCGGTGTATGTGTTTGGAGGCTGAAGTCCTTGAGAAGGAGGAGAAGCTACACCTGCAAGAAGAAGAGCATTGGAAACAAGATGCAGTGAGAGTCCAGAGCGTCGAGGAACTAAAAGCTGTGGCCTCACACTGGGCGGGGAAATGGCAAAAGGTGGCTTTGACCCTGCAGTCCAACCAGGAGGAACTAGAGGAGCTAAAAAAGAACAACTCCAGAAATGAAGTAAGACCATCCCTTGATAATAACTTTATTCTACATCAGTTCATTTAGACGCATCTAATTTGAAAAATCAAAAATCGAATTTCAGCTCCAGGCGGAAGATGCACATCTGGCAACTGAGATTGAAAGACTTCAGAGAGAGGGCCAGAAAGACAAGTCAGTTAAAGATGATATTGAAAACATTGATAACATTCAGCCACTAGATGTCTCACTCTCCCTTCCCCAATTCCATTGAAATTACTTCACAACAAGTCGTTGCCGGCACCTACCGCCAATCTCAGACATTTATCTGTTTTTTCCAAACTGACGACACAGAGATACCATGTGATACCGACGTCATTTGACTATTGACTCACAAGCCTTGTTAGAAGTGGGAACCAAACATTAGATATCTTCCACATAGATAAACAAAACACTCATTTTGGATCTGCCACAATTTAAAATATTTAATTCACAATGGTAATAATTTTTTTTTCAGGAAGAGACATACTATTATTCAAAACCTTTCTAAAAGCTCTGTGGATGCACTATTTTTTAAAAATATTTGTCTGCATAAAAATGTAATCAATAAGACCTTTAATAATATGAATCACCAATTCCACTAGTTAATTGCTGTCTAAATCAACACATCTTGTTTTGATGATGCATATTTTCCTGCCTAGAGAAGAAATTGAGAATCTGCAGCAGCACAAAGCTGCTATGGAGACGGTGCTGGCCAGAGCCAAGGTAGTGTATCCCTCAGTGTTATGCCACTGAGATGATCTTATTGTTAAATATGTAGTAGATATATACACTATATTGGTTATTTAACTATATGTCTTTAAACAGAAGGAATCAGACTCACTGCTCAGGGTTGAGCTTGACGCATGCAAACAAGAGCTGGAGCTGGAGAGGAGCAGGAGTCAGGCTCTGCTTCATAGATATAAAGATAAAGGTGAATGTACTTCTTTCTCAGTCTGTGGCACCTGCAAATATTCTCAACAAGATTACTTTAAAGCACAGACATTGTTATTTTATTCTTTAAACACAAGAGGGCGTTAAAGTGCTGTGACCTTTTTTTGTAGGCGGTGAAGCCTCGGTACAGACTGAGGACGCAGAGACACAGACAGAGTGAGTGGATTTGGATGTGATTTTCATTTTCAAAATGCACCATAAGCAAAACGCTCAAAATGAAATTCTGTGATCTGTGTCTTTATCGTGTACACTTCATCAGCTTATCAGAATCCTCTTTGTTATGGGAGACGCCACCAGACGCCCACAGCAGCCACAACAAAGCCCCTCAGGTAACAAGATGATCCTCCTGAACTGAAATGGATTTGAGCTTAATAATAAGGGAGGGGAGAGTGTTCAGTGAAGATTCAATTACATACAATGATGTATTTTTATGTAAACATGTATTTAGAATAAATAGAATACTGACGGCTAACTTTCATGATTAATAGGCGTGTATAGAAAGAAGTGAGGGTCAAAGGTTGAAGCAAAAACTGACAGAAGAGAAAAAGAGCTGAAGGAAAATAATTAAAGACTAGGAAGTGAGTCTGTATCAGGTTGTCATCATTACTGTGATAGGGAAGAAGCTCTGAAGAGTATAAAAAGGGAAAGAAATGAGGCTCAAGATTTCTTCTCTGGAGCTCAAGATGCAGTCGCCATACACCCTAAATGTGCAGTCTCATCAAGCTATGAATTAAATCATAAATATGTGCTGTGGACCAGCAGGTGTGTTGAATGGGTTATTAACTAGCACAAGTCTTCTTTCTTTATCATCTCATGAACGCTCATGGAAAAAGGCCTCTGGAGATGCTCAAGTTGATGGAGGCCAAGCAAATGTGTCAACTACTAACTCACTGAGGGTCCAGCTGGAAGGTATGAGCCTGCTTTTAAAGAAAGCTATAGTGTGCTGATTTCCCTCACTGGCTCAGCTCTGAAACTTCTTCCTCCTTCAGAGAGCAGGAGGAGGACGAACCAGCTGCAGCAGGAGGAAACACTGGCGGTCCAGAAGCTTCAAACACTGAGGCAACTTTACCCGGTAAAGTTTGTAAAAACACCTCTAAAGATTGCCTCCTATCGTGGTGATGAATATAATAAATGACAGACTCCTCGCCTACAGGGTAAAGATGAGAAACCATCTGTTGAAGGCAGGACGGATAAAACTGTTAATCCAGAGACGGACCAGCAGAGGAGGATGGTCACTGAACAGGTACAGTATATACTGTATACTGCAAACATGATTTCAGGTTGTTTTTAATCCAGCAAGGAGGCTCTAGGGAAGGTAATGTCAGTCTGTCGGTCCACTACTTTGGTTCAGACTGAAATATCTCAACTGTTGGATGGATATGAAATTTGATCATGTCCTTAAGCCTACTGAAATTTACAAGCTGCCCAGAAGTAAATAAAGTAATTAAAATTAGCCCAACCTTTACCAGTGATAATACATCAATAATTATAATCTAATTTATAATATAAATTATTCTGAAATGGCCCATTCTGCATAATTAATACTTTTACTTTTGCTACTTTAAAATATTTTGATGCTAATGCATTTATTTTAGTAAAATTTTGAATGCAGAAATTTTACTCTTAACAGAGTCAGAGTTGCCAGATTGGGCTGATTTTGATTTAAGCTGAAGTAGGCGAGATTGGAGCAAATATGATTAAAAAAAGTTATTTCTATAAAATGGTCGCTATATCCTGATAGCCTTGAAGAGCTGCTAGAGGGGCTAGTCTTGTTTTATACTTGTTGGAATTAACAACAAGCCTCACAAAAGTAACATACTGTATCTTACCATGTTTGTAGTTAAAGAATCTGTTTAAGGAGCAAGAAGGAAAGGAGGTGGGAAAGGTTGACAACGGATCATCAACAGGTCAGACTGGAGCCTCATCACCACAAGACTGGTCCCAAACACCTAAAGTTGTGAGGGTAAGGAATCTACAACCAACAAACAGTAATAGAGATCAAATAGATTACACTAATGTGAATACGGGCAGAATGAACATGTTATTTTATATTTTCATTCAGAATTCAGTGGACAGAAGGAGCTGGCAGCAGGGCTCTGGTTTGATGCCAGTGTTTGAGGAGGATGAGGAGGAGAGTGACGAGTCAGGAGAGGAGGAAGGAGAGCCAGCAGAGGAGGATCATGATGAGGAAAACTTCCACAACCAAAGCCAACAGGTTGTAAAGGCTTAAATTACACCAAGTGGAATGGTCATCAAGTTGAAAATATACATAAACAGTCTAAAACGGGATGTATATGCAACAACTAACATCAACATAAAACCTCCAGCCACCACAACGCTCAAAAGAACATCTGTAACTGCTTGTCTGCACGCTAGTGTGTTTCATAAATAACGTATTAGCATCTGCAATTGACGCAAATTAATATCATTGATGGCATAATCGTGGCACACAGATTATATCATACAATTAACAGAACATTCATTCATTACATATACACACATATGTGCACTAATCCCAGCTTTAATCAAAGAGCATACAGGGGAGGGGTGTCAGCCTGGCTGCACAACCACTTAGACTCTTTGTGAAACGTAGTTCAGCTTTAATCTCACATATAACTCTTTCTACTCGGGAAATAATCGGATTTGAAGCTGAGGAGTGAACCGGTCAGCTGGAGCACATCTGACTTAATGATAAGAGGATAGGAAAGAGTTACAGGACGTCACTGTCTTATACTGAAGGCCTGTAACTATGACAACAACCAGTCAGTAACATCCAGACATAATATGATAAAGTCTGTATCAAAGACATTAAAAAGTCTTAGTGCTCTTGAGTAAGGCTAGGCAAAATATCAATATTATATCAACATTGTGATATGAGACTTGATATTGTCTTAGATTTTGGATATGGTAATATGGCTTAAGACTCAAGAATTAAAAAATCTCATAAATCTAATTTTGTAAGTCAATAGTTAACCCTACAATATCGTCCCAATATAGATATCGAGATATTTGGTCAAAAATATCATGATATTTGATTTTCTCCATTTCAACCCAGCCATAGTTTTGTGTGCTGATAAATAAGAAATAGCAAATTCCATCTTCTAAAAACTACAGACTGTGAGACAAAAGATCAAAGGTCTTAAATGTTAAAGAGGAAGTTGCACTTTACAATAAAATGATTTTGCCCTCCTTTGAACTTCTTTTTTAGCTGCTATTTGAAAAAGAGATGTGAAACAAATAATAACGGAAATCTACTTTAAAAAGCATTCATTTAAAAAAATACAGAATATATCAGCAAAAGAGGATTAGCAATGAAAATATAAAGATGAAATGAGAGATTTGAAACCATTCTCTCCTCTGCCAGATGTCAACTATGAGCGCAGAAATCCACAATCTGAAGGCACAAAATGAGAATCGGCTTCAAGGTGAAGTTGTGCATGAATCGGTATATTAATCATTAGTGTAAACGTGTGCTGTGATCTGTGCCGTGTTTTTTAGTTTGGTGGGAAAACCATGGGATTCATGTCTTAATGTCAGTCAGGGACATATCCACAAATACCTAACTGGGCTAAATAATATGAAGCACATTGTTTAATAAAATAACAGCTACTTTTCTCATCACTATTGGTGGATAAGTCCTTGAGCTTAATTAATTTATCTTCTTCTTTCTGTGGTATTCTAACTTCTGCATGTCTAAGAACACAAATTGATATGCCATTTTTAAATATTAATCTTTGTGTAATTATTCCCTCAAATTTTTCCTGATTTAGCCACACTAAGGCAACCGATCCAGGACGGCCCTCCTGCTGCGAAGAAACTATCAGACAAGTCCTCTCACTGTTCAGATGAGCAGAAGAGGACACCTCTCCTCTATCCTGATGGGATATTCCTGGCTGAGATTGTAGCTATATGTAGCCCTGATGAAAATGAAGATGAAGACAAGGGAGAGGACAAATGAGGTGTTTTGTTTCCTGCATTGGGCAGAACTTGCTATATACAACTTTATACATAGACCAGTCATTACAGGGTGCTGTGCCAGCAAACTTTGTGCCTTACAGCTTTTATTTTTTTCATTTCTATCAACTGAAATGTAAGAACTAATTCACAGATTCTGCTAAAGTGATACTTGGTTGATGCTTTTACCTCGTACAATAGTGTTAATAAAAGTCTCCAAAGTACTTCAGGCAAAAGTGTGTTTTATTTATATGACATGATCGTTCTTCACATCATTTTGACATTCAGAAAATCCTACAGCCAACAAGATATTTCAAACCTATCTCAAAAGAACAGTGACATTACAGATGAGAGAATATACAATACGTTTGTGTGTATTACGTGTATTTAAGTTACAAGGACTGAATACTAGAATAACAGGATTTCTAGTTAAATATCAGTTAAATTACCTTCATGTTTGTTTAGGAGAGACCGAATAGTTATAAGAGATCCAAGTTCTCCAAAACTGTAAAAGATCCATTTAGAAAGTCTGTTCTAGGTAATCTTTCACAAATAAATTGTTCTGTTATAAGCCTAAAAATGATGAACTTACATTTACAAAGGTAATGTTTGTGCCCTTACAGTACCTTCCCATTGCAGAATTCACAGACTGATACACTGAAATAAGGCCATTGTCAAGATTGTATTGCTGAGTGCCCATATATCCATGCATTAAAACTGTCAGTAAACACATCATTTGATATACAAAGTGAAACATTAGCTGTGTGCACTTCATGGCAAAGGTAACCTGTAGTTTGGACGCCCACTGGGTTCATACAGTGCGTCAGGTCCACGTCTGGTCACAACATAGTTGTTTTCAGCACACCTGTGTCTGGTTGTACCGTGTGCCAGCGTGGCTGCTCCACCTCTAGGCTGCACATGTCCCTCCAGTGAGCACGTCCTGCATCTGCAGCCTCGGCTCCGATTAGGACTCGACCAAGAACTTTACCTCCTGAAAGGACCTAAATTTGAGCAGGAATTCACAGGGTTACAGTACAGATACATGTAGTTATTTGCAGAAATGCATTTTATTCTGTGATTGCGAGCTCCCATAGCAATCTTTACCTGCATGATTATGAACTCCAGCATGAGGGGCAGCTGACTTACGTCTCCTGGAGGCAGGTCAAACAGGAAAGAAGCATTCCACACAGTGCAGGAGTCTCCTTCAGTTTCTCTGCAGCTGATCACAACTCCTTCATGGTGCAGATTGATCACAACCTGGTATTCTGTGCACAGTAAAAAGTGTGAGAGGAAATCTATTGTAGAAGAAAGATTAAACGTAGATAACTAAGATTCAAATGGATGTTGGGAAGAGGTGTTTGCAAATAAGTAATATTAGAAACTATAAATGGCAGGACAATACTATGCTGTATAATCACAAGACAGGTATGTATTGAGTTGGAATATCACAAAGCCAAAAAATTTGTTTTTGACAGTTTTCGGTATCAAATCTTTCTTTTTTTTGCTACAGCTGCCGACCCCAGAGTTGCAGTCAACAAGCATACATTTTTCTAATCCAACAGAGTCTCTGTATTAGTTATTTAGATCGAAAACACATTTATCAAAAGGTGGAAATGTTGAAAAATCACATCACACAAGAACAGTTATAAAAACTGGATAGAAATTCAAAAATAAAAAAAGATTACTGTCCTCACACCACCTTTTCTCCTGTAAATACACTATAAAGTATGGTATAGAGTAAAACACAGAGCTAGAAAGCATAAAATACATATTTTCCTCTGTCTTTATCCATAGTAATGCACTATTGTCCACTCAAATACTTTCAGAATATGATATAAAACCAAAAGAGATTATCTCAGTCAAATTCATGTGACATAATGTACATCCTAGACAGATATTATAACATCTAATGGCTCTTTATACAGGATGTCTGCAATAAAAGTGATGCTTTGACGGGCTAATGCAAACAAAGATTAGATCTGTCAGATCAGAGATCCAGAGGAAATTGGAACATTTCCCTGAGGATTGTGAATAGTAAGGGATTAAACCACAATGTCATTAAAAAAAAGGGATGATCTCCTTCTGCATTCGGGTCCTGTAATACATCATTTAATCCCCTAAACATTAAAAGCAAACATAGGGAATTACTTTACCTCTGCCCCTGGATAGCAAAAGTTAGTGCCCACGCACGCTTGCATAATGCCTCTGTGCATGATGTCCTTGTGGGATCTCTAAATCAAACACATTGTGTCAAATTCAAGTGACATTAAATGCTGGTTTTACCTGCTGCTGCAAACGTGTGAACGAGGCTGTCCAGGTTATCTGCTCTGAGGACCGTGGCTTTGATGCGATGAGCCAGAGCCTGATACTGAAGCAAGATGAAGATCTGTGGCGGACAGCTGAGCCCCTTACACATCAGTGCATCCTGTGAGATCAGACTCTGCTGTCAAAGAGAAGAGAGGGAAACCTCCATCAGCAGGAAACACAGCTTTGTAGTATATAAAAATCCAATAAATCACCAAAGGAAAAAGGTTTTAGTTGTACTGACCACAGAGATATCATGTCCATATGCAACAAAACAAAAATCAAACAAAACAATATAAAACAAAAAACTGATTTTTGTCTTCATCTGTTCCACTTTTTGCTCGTTTCAGCAGATCATTTCTAGACTAGTAACCTTTCAACTCGATTACCAACGACCGGGCACAACAGGCAACTATCTGCCCCGGGCCCCCAGACCCACATGGGCCCCAACACCCCTAGGTAGAGCTTGAATGATCATTCTTGACCTTTAATCTTAAACTGAAGTCGTAAAAGTGTTCAAAAGGGGGGCCAAAAGGGGCCCAGCAACAGATTTTCGCCTCAGGGCCTCCTTAAAAGATTAAAGTTAGGGTTGGTAGTGTTGTTCAAATAAATGTTTTGTTACATTTGTTGAAATTCTCTTTACATCCCGACAGCATTCAATAAATCAAATGACATAAAAATAAATCTAGTATCTTCGCAGGATTGTAATAAACCCGTCACTGGAGTCTTCCACAAGCTGCTAGCTTAACAGCTGTGAGTGCTAACAATAGACTGCTGCAGGGATGTCGTATTTTTGTAGGTCAACCAGGAAGTCATCATCACCCTGATTCCCTCAACAAAAAGCCAATCAGATTTTTCCATTGGGTTTTGGATTATTGCAGAAAATAAGCTCTATGGCCAACACACGTTTATGATACTTACAAGTTTTGTTCAGCAAGATAATCTCCACAAATGAACACCACTTTAATGATTTTTGAAGTGTGAATGCAATCGCCAGAAGTAAAACGCTAACGTTAGGCTATAAACAAACTACACCACGGTCATGTGGTGCGAGTATAAACAGCGAGGCTGTAAAGGCGGACGAAGACTTCAAAATCCACGAGTATTTATTGATGTATTTTATATCATAGAACAAAACGTTACAATCTCTTAAGCTTGTGTTAACTACAGACCTTAATTCAGGCATCTAAATAAAAACCCATTCAAAAAACCCATTGACTTCCAGACGAGCGAACCAGAAGTGCTCAAATGCTAACTCATTTCCGGGTTTTAGGACTCATTCCTGTAGCAATCTATAGCCATGTTCGTTGTTTACGCTCATAATGATGATTTTGGGGGAGTGGCTTTGGAGGGAGGCCTGAACAGACGGGCTGTTTGCTGTGCTGCAAACTTGGCGACTTTCTCACTAGATTTAGCAAGCTGGTCAGCAGCTAATGCTGCTAGCCACTTTCATTTGAAAAGAGTTGACAACACTGCTGTTTTTTTCGGATGGCTCATTTTTAAAATGTAGTGTATTCTTGTTTTTTCTCAAGATCAGCAACCCTGCCTTTAATCTACCCATACCTCTATGTATCTTAAAAATAAAGTCAACATCTGCTCACATTAATTCAATACACCGATACCTTTTTCCGCTTCCACTTGTTTGTGTTGAGCTCTTTAGTGAGGTGAAAAGGATGCTCTGCTCTCCAGTCTCTTCCTCCACATTCGGCCTCCAGTTCACCCAGTGTGGTACTGCCTCTAACGCTGGGAGGTTCCCGTGTGTATACGGCTATTCTCAGTACACACTTTTGGAGCTCCTTCACAGAGCTCACCTTCAGAAGCAGCTCCAGGCTGGGGGCCTCTGGGTTGAGGCTGCTCCTGGCGGAGGCCTGTATGGGACAGGGGAACAGAGGCGGCAGGCTGCCCAGCACAGACACATCGTCCAGTCTGTGGGGCGTCCCAGTGAGGCTGAGGACGGTGACTGCCAGGGTTTGCTGCTCTGGAGAGAAGGCCATAGTGAAATGGAGGCAGAGTTTTGGAGATGCTGGCTGTTGGCAGCTGTCACCGGAGCCGTAGCTCAGTGGAGCCAGCGGGATCAGTTCTTCAGGCATAGAAGGAGCGACAGCGCTGGGGCTGGTGAGCCTGCTGTGTTCATCATAAGATAGTTTATCTCCAGTCGCCATGCAGCGCCTCTGTAGAGCCTTACATGTTTTGGACAACAATCCCAGTTTGGGAAATGTAGGCAGGGAAGGATGACTGGCATCAATGGGTTTATAAAGGGGTGATGTTAGTGGTGGCGTGCTGAGGCGGCGCAGGGAAAAATAAGACTTTGCCTGCTCCTTCTGTTCAGAGCCAGCTCTAGATCGGTTAGAGAACGACAGCGAGGTAAATTCTCTTTCTGAAGGGGCAGGGCTGGTGAACGTGGAAGGGTACTCCACTATGTCTCCATCCAGCTCCTCGTATTGCTGCCTGGATGCCGTCGTCGCCACTGAGGGAGGGGGCCTCTGGGCAAAGGTCATGGGTTCGGCAGGAGCTGGTTCGGCAGGAGCTGGTTCGGCAGGAGCTGGTTCTGACGTCACGGGATCTTTGTCTTTCACTGCACATATCTGACTTTTCCACCAGCACATAATACATCCCAGGACCAAACACAGACAAAAGGCTATCAGTCCGACCAAAAGAAGAATTTGGAGGTGAACTGCAGACATAAAAGAGAATAATAAGATCAGTCAGATGGCAGTAGTTTAGAAACTGGTGTAATTTATGCTTGTGCAACCTCGGGATTACATAACACAGAACATGTACTATTTTACCCCATTTACCTGAAAGCAATAGACCTCATATTTCATATTAAAGTACTGTTAAAGGAGTGGTTCACACTTGCATTCTTTCAGACTAGTGGAAAGAAAACATACAAAATACACATTTATATGTTTATTTTACCACTTTGTCTATTTGCATCTGTAGATTTCTCCTAAATTCATCAAACGTTAGCATTAGATAATGCCTCATTTGCATATTTAAACATACATTTTCAGAAAACTTGTAATACAAAAAAGAAATGTCTTAATGTCAGTAATCAACTGGGGAAGTTTCATGATGATATCTATTAGTTAAACATTTTACTCTATTCACCTGTAGTGTCTCTCCTTAATGTAAATATGCACAAGATGTTTGTTTTAGACTTAAAAAAAACATGAACCTACCTATTCTTTAAGACCATACCTTCTAGTTGTTTGGTGAAGAGGACCTGCACCAGCAGCCAGAAGAAGAGGATGACCATGATGCCCTCGATCATACCCTTACAGCAGAAGAGCAGCACCGACTGCCACAGAGGCTGACCTGGGTACTCCTCATCGTGGTAAGGCATGGTGCCAACAGTGTGCCCAAAGTTTGTCAGAGCCTATTTTAAAACATCAACAAGTAGACGCCGAGAGGTCTCAGTGAAGACGATCACTTGTTTGACTTATGAAAACACATCCTGGCTTTCAGTCCTGGAGATATCTCCCCACATGTTCCTTCTTCAGTCAATCAAAGCCATTGTTACAAAAGCACAAAACATCTGTATCCCATTCAAACATCTTGGATATTTAGAGTCACAAGTTTCAGGTTTGAGCAACAAAATGAGCCTGCGTATTACATGATTTTATAAAAAAGGATTCTCTTATAGATAATCTTTAGCAGCTGCAGGTGTCTTTCCTGGTTCAAAGTTGAAAAATCATCCTGCTGTCCTGACATGCATACAGTATATTCCCGTCTTCATCCCAGTGATCTCCTCATCTGCAGAGGGACTTGACCGGTAATATTGCTCCCTGGTGGGCGGGGGCCGGGGGTGGAGATATCATCTCACAATGCCTCTAAATTGTGCCTGTAGCATCTTTCTTTTACAGTGTTCCAGATGCCAGTCCATCAGAGTCACTATAGAATAATTATCCCAACATTAAATCCTGTAGCCCATCCCCCGCCCTCATCCTCTGACCCAGCAGCTCTTATCTCCATTAGTATAACCTCTGTCATACATCTGCTGCTCAGGAATTAACGCTCAATACAAACTCTTTCCACTTTTCCATATACTGTACACAATATGTTGATTTTTTTACTTTTTAAAAGTAATCTGATGTGAAATGCATATTGTGAAAACCACAAATACAAATTTGGTTTGTCACCAATGTTGCAATTAAGAACCAATTAACAATAAAAATCCAGGACAGGAATTGTTTAATAAATTAACTCCTAATTATTCACCGGTTCAGGTTCTTGGTTAAAGATATTAACAACAGAGATGTCAAAGTGATGATCAATGAAATGCTGATAAATGTGCATGTTTATGGATGCATAATACCTCTGAACTTGTGTGGAAGTGTTTTATAGAAGAGGAAATACTACCCCCATCTGGCCACTCACTTATGTATTCTTCTCTTTTTGGTATGTACTTTCCAGTGAAGAAAGTGTTTAGATAGTAAAACTAGCAATACAAGTAATAGTCCTGCAAATGTCAAAAAACTTGCATAGATATTATTAGCAAAATGTATTTTAAATTCCAAAAGTAAAAGGGTGAAGTGAGTGCTATACTATTAAATATATTACATTATTGAGTTATCATTAATGATGCAAGGATGTGCAAGTAGCATTTTAGTATTGTAGTTGGTCGAGATGGAGCTAATTATGCATCATATTTATAAACCAATTCTTTTAAAACCCGTCTAAAGACCCATCTCTTTTCTTTAGACTTAATCATCATAAAAAAATACCACTTTTGTTTTTATTTCATTTTGTTGTTTATGCAATACTGTTGTGTTATGATTTAATCACGATACTATGTGCTTTTAGTAATTTACCTATATTCTCTCTTATTTATGGCTGCGTTTTTATTTTAATCATTTACGTGTTTTATTTAATCTCTTTGTAAAGCACTTTGGTCAACGTTTGTTGTTTTTAAATGTGCTCTATAAATAAATGTGACTTGACTTGATGTGTTTTCTATGTAAAATCTTCTGTCAGATAAATATAGTGGAGTAAAAATTACAATATGAAGTGGAAGTATGAAGTAGAATTAAATAGAAAATACTTAAGTACTTGAATATATATATATATATATATATATATATATTTATTAAAAAAAAATATATATATATATATATTTTTTTTTTAAGATATATTTGTAGTTACAGGGCATTACAAACAGCAATAACCCCAGCAAACCCAGTCCCACAACTTGGAATAACAGGAGAGAGAATGGTGAAAGTAATAATAACAACAATGAGAAAAATCAAAAATAAATAAATAGATAAAATAATAGATAAAACATATAAGTCCCATGTGTTAGAAGCCCCAATTGGTTGCATAGGTAGGGAGAAAGTGAGCCCCAAGTGTGGCTATATGCACAAAACTCCACATATTACAAATGACAAAACAGTCACTCATACAATGATATAAATCTCACATAAATTTGAAGATGGAAGTTCTTGACATTGGGATCAGTATGTGTGACAAAATCGTTTCAACTCAGTCACTGATGAAGACGATGAAGACGCAGCTGAAAGCTTAATAAAAAAAACAGCCAATAAGTGGACCTTGCATTGAGACTATTCACACATGGCATAAAATGTTCACTTACTTATTACGCATTTGTTCAAGCCCAAACACAACTATAAAAAAGACTACTACACAATTCAAAAATGAACACGATCATATGCACAACATGTGAAATATTAGAACAGCTAACTTTTTTAAGGATCATAATGATCTTTTGCACTGAGGCGTTCACAAAGGAAACACTGCCTTTGTGTAAAAAGAGAGAAGTCTTTCTACAGCACACAAGATTTATTTTATTCCTCATGGCCACGTGTCCAAGAAATACATAAATCAGTCCAAAACAGAGTTTAACATAACCTTGATTTTCTGAAGTTCACAGTGACATTTGTTTGCATGATTGATATGTCTACTTGATTGTCCACATACAGTATATTCCAGCAGATGGCTAAATCAACACATGCTGCATTAAGTATTGCATATTATTTCTCTAGAAGAGTGAGGTAGCACTGTTTCAGTGTCAATAAGCTTGAGGTCATTAGCGATACATTCTCTGAGTTTATGCAAAAACAACACAGCAATATATTATGAGAAACAGTTTAACAGTGATGAGTCTGGAGGACGTTCCTGAGAAACTTACCAACACGGGAAGTCAATTGAGGTAAATGTTGAATCACTTCCATCCTACATATAATTCTAAGCAAAACTATGTCTCTAATGTTTTGCCTTTGATTCAAAGCCGACATGAAATAAATGAGGCCGAGCCAAATGATTAAATAAAAAAGTTAAATGAAACACAATACAAAACATAACAAAAATCCAACCAACCTGGACCAAATTTCTCTAATTCTTTAGGAAACCGATGGTGTACATAATCCCTGAAAAAAGCTATGAAAAGTATAAACTATGCGCTTTCAATCAGGTTAAACCAAATGTTTACTACAAAATGGCTTCAGCATAATAGTTGCAGATAGAAGCTATGACATTGAGCTAAGGCTTTTTGGTCTTCATTAGCTGCACTTTGGCAACCACACTGTTCTACGATGGGAAAAGGCAGCTACAGAACTGTTTGAGAATTAGCTATAAATGCAGTCAACATCCAAAGAGGCTCTAAAGACACTTCTGAATAAACCTAGTAAAGCCTTATAGACATGAATGCTACTACATTTTAAAAAAAAAGAAACGCTTCTTACAGGCACAAAGGTTAACTATAATCTGAATCTATACTATGGTCAGTTTGAAAGCCTTTGAGGTTAAACATCATTTAAAGCACATTACGCTGTCAAAATAATGGAAAAACAAAGCTAGATTTCCAAAAAGACTGCACTGCCTGAGTGAACAAACAGGAGGTCAACTAGTAGGTATACTAGTAGACAGCAGTATAGTTAGAGTTCACACAGTTCTTGCCTCGTATGCATTTTGCTTTAATTATTAATTATTTAGCTGAGGACCGGTTTAAAGACCAGCGAGGCTTAATGTGGTCCCTTTGAGGAGGTGGAAGATGAAGAGGAGGGGCTGTGTGCCGAGGACAGGGCACTGAAACCATTTGTTCCTGCTGGAGTTACGACCTGTGACGCCACAGAACCAGCTGCCTTCTGGGCAAACAGCATTCCTGCAATGCAAAGATCAGAGAGAAGACTGGAGTTAAAACCAACAGCCATAAAAAACATGTATTGTATGATTAACTTAAATTAATTAAAATTAAAAATTTCAAGGTCAAATTCAAGGGAGAATTTAGTGTCATTAAAGGGATAGTTCGGGTGTTTTGAAGTGGGGTTGTATGAGGTACTTATCTATAGTCAGTGTATTGCCTACAGTAGATGACGGTTCGCACGCTCCCAGTTTTGAGAAACAGACACGAGCACCGACACCGGAGCAAAGCAATACAGTGCTGTGGACGGGGGCGGCAGAAAAATGTATTTTAGCCACCTAAACTCTTTCTAAATATAGCATTCGCTTAAATGAATATCAAATTTTTTTTTAACTGGGACTTTCTTTTAGGTGGCTAAAATAAATTTTTCTGCCGGCCCCATCCACAGCAGTACATTGCTTTGCTCCAGTGCCGGTGCTCCTGTCTGTTTCTCCAAACTGGTGGCGTGCCGACCGTCATCTACTGTAAGTAATACACCTACTATGGATAAATACCTCGTACAACCCCACTTCAAAAAACTTGAAATATCCCTTTAAGTAGTTAGTATTCAGAGGAATGAAACCTTTTAGTGCTGCAGTCACAATAGAGAAACAGATTTCAATAACAAAATAAAAAAAACAGGTACAAAAGACAGTAAAATACATTATTATTAAAGGAATAGTTTGACATTTTGGAAAAGATGCTTATTCGCTTTCTAGCTGGGAGTTAGATGAGAAGATTGATACCACTCATGTCTATGCACTACACAGGGAAGCTAGAGCCAGCAGGCTAATTTAGCTTAGCATACAGACTAGAAGCCAAGGGAAGCAGCTAGCCTAGCTCTGTCCGAAGGTAACAAACTTGCCGAGCAGCATCTCTAAAGCTCACTCATTAACACTTTACATCTTCTTTGTTTCATGTGTACAAAAAACAAAGTGTAAAAATGAAATGTTGTGGAAGGAAGTCACTTTTCCCAGCCATGAAATAGTCCGGCACATAACCCCAAGTAAAACCACAACTTGTTGGTTTTTACTCTGTTCTTGTAAGGATTAAACAGTACGGATTAAACAAACAAGATATAACACGTTAATCACTGAGGTTAAGAGGTGCTGGTAGGCAGACGTTTTTTATCTTCCGACAGAGCCGGATGAGCGGTTTCCAGTCTTAATGCTAAACTAAGATAACGCCTGCTGGCTAAACTATTCTATTATTACTATTATAAGCAGTATAATCGACTAAACTGAGATTCTATATGTGTTTATTAAATAAAGTGTGATATATTGTAAAGTGCAGTCTCACATCAAAGAATGTGTGATCGGTTTTGCGATATACAATAACATTGACAAAAAAAGATAATAAAAACAAATATAAATAAATAAATAAAATGATCTAAAAACTAATTTATAATATATATATTATAACATTTTCCTAGCTGCTTCTTTTCTTCTTTTTTTTGAGGAGGGGGGGGGGGGGGATTTTAAAAACACCAAAAGGCCAAAACCCTGTTAAAATGTAATCACTCACCCGAGTAAACGGTGCCATTGACCTCCACAGACACACTGATACTGGCTGCTCCGTTAGTGGAGATACTCAGAGACAAATCCTGTTTGCTCTCTGTGGGAGAAAACGAAAATACTCCAATTAATGGACTTTCCTAGACTCATGTTAAGTAATGATAAAGCCTGCATCATTACAGCGGAGGCAACTCACCATGTCCGTTGTTATGTTTGAGGTTCATGGGGTTAAAGTGAGACGCAAAGGCCAGGAGGTTTTGTTGGAAAGCCTGCTGCATGAGGCGTTGCTGCTCCTCCGCCATCCTCATCATTTTCTTCTCTGGACCGTCGGCTGCAGCTCCTGCAGCTCCTGCAGCTCCTCGCTCCAGCCGCTCTCTGAAATGCTCCAACGTGGCAGCTTGTGCCAGCTGCTGCTGCTGCTGCTGCCCCAGTGCCGGAGCCATGGGCAGCCGGCTGGGTAACACAGGAGTTGACATCTCATCTGATTGGAAAAAACAGTGAAAATTATTTTAAACGTGTCATGAAATCAGGAGAACAACACAAAGAAAAAGCAAAGGAAAATAGCAATTCATTATATGCTTGAATAATAATCCTTTCTATTAATACTGAAAAAAATTAGCAATCTGCTAAATATGAAGGAAGATTTAAACCACTAGTCACAAGTATCTTAAAATTGTTAAAACATGCTTTATGAATCAAGTTGGAGTCCTCTAATGGACTAGTATAAAACAATATAGAATCCAAGCTGGATCAAACAAATGTTTATAATGGTGATCTAAGAATGGTGACAAGAATTACTTTCAAAATATCAAATCAGGGACACTGTGTGTCATACCTGCGTTTCTCTTTAGATTTGGGCTAGTGGATGTATTGAGGCCGTTGTGTGCGGTTTGCATTATGGGTGAAGAGAGGAGGGCGAGTGAAGCGGAGCTCGGGGAGGGAGAGTAGCGGTACAAGCTGTTGGTGTAGCTAGGACGTCGACCTTCTCTGCGATTACTGTCGATGGCGGCCTGCAGCTCACCCGGAGAACTCAGGCCCTTCTTCTCACACTCAAATCCGTACAGATACTTCATATACCTGCAAGGAAACATTTCTAATTAGTCACATGATCTGGTGCAAAAGAGCATCATTTCAAAATAATCTGAGTGTAAAAGATTGAACATTTCTGCATCCATTGAACGGCTTCCCTTTCTTATTGCTAATCAATAAATTATTTACCTTGAATTCAACATTTCAATGTTAAGAAATGTGTTTTACTTACTCTAGCATGCAGCTTTGAATATCGCCTACTGTAAATAATACTGAGAGATTTGAACCATTACTGAAATGTCTGTGCTTAAGCCAACAGAGAGGCTAAAACTTTGACATTGATTGGTTATGATTACATGGACACTTGCACACTGCATGAAAACAAGTCTAAAGTAATCTGAAAGAAAGAACAAAGATGGTGGGTTTAATTTACAGTAATGACTTAAAATATTTTGTCATTCTTGCAGCACAAAGTGGTAATTTTTCATCATTGAGAAGATGACATAGCTCCCTTCAAGATGTAAAAAACTTATAGTAAACCTAATAGCATAATAATTAATTTCTCAAAATGTGATCAATGTCTCTCCATTAAGACTAAAGATAGATGGAAATTAATAATACATTAGATTTATATAGTGCTTTTCAAAGTTCTCAAAGACGCTTTACATACTGTAGAATAAAATAAATTAAAAAAACAAGCAGTAAACTTTAACAGTGATAACACATGCTGAATACTGTAATGCAATCATTAATAAAGGGTGAATCCCATGGTGTAAAAATACTGAAAAGGGTAATATTTCATTTATTTGTCATTATTATTATGATTTTTGATCAATCAATTGAAATGATAGACCCAATGTTAAGTAATAATTGCAATAATTTACGCTACGTTCACACTACATTCAAAAGTGGCCCAAATCAGATTTTTTTGTACGTGTGACTCTGATCTGTTTTTTCTCACAAAAGTGTGAACAGTACAAATCACAGACCTTGCAGCTGGATTCTCGCGATGTCACAAGATCACACAAGAATCGCGGGATCATACATCACATGAAAATCCATCTCGTCAGGCTTCAAGTAAGGCGTTTGTGTCCAGTAAGCGAGATCATGGACCAATCAGCATCTTATGCTACAGCTACTGGCGGGCTTAGGTATGTGTGTGACGACACAGAGAGGCGACCATTCGTTCTTAACAACAGTTGCAGCTCCTAAAGAGGTTAGCTTGGATGCTGCTATAGCATCCGTAATATCAGAACAGGCGAGTATTTCTTCATTGAAAGAAGAGCAAAGAACGGCACTGAAGGCTTTTCTCGATGGAAAATATATTTTCCCTCTTCTCCTGACTGGCTTCGGCATGAGTTTGATTGACAGATAAATTCACCTGCCAATTTTGAAAGTGCCGGCCCTTTTCCAAACAGTTTCCAATGACAGCTTCTCAGATGGTTCTGTGTAACAAACCATCTGGTCGGTCAGGTTACAAATCACTTGAGATCTGATCTTTTCAATTCTGATTTGGGTCACTTTCATATGTTGTCATAAATCCGATACAGGTTAGATTTTTTGCAATGCGACCTCATTCTTAACAGTACTAACGGATTTCATGCGACTTTTACGTCGCTCTAATTCGTCATTCGCCAAAATAGAGGGACACCTACTGTGTGCGGAGGGTGAAGGCTGCGCTGGTGATGGATGTGGGAAGGTTGAGACCTTTGGTGATCTCCCTCCAGATCTTCTTATTGATAACCTCCACCAGGCCTCCCTTCTCCGTCACAAGCTTATAAAGCCTATACAGGTCCAGCACCTGCTTTGCCATGATGGGGATGCGGTTCACAGGAGTTCCTGAATAAACGAGAGGATAAATACTCATGAGAAGTTGGCATGAAATAAGAGTGGATAAGGAGGACAAGAACATATTCTGATTTACGGAGCTGAGGGCCCGAGGTTAATGTTGGGTAAAATGGCTTAGCATGTATAATCTGTGTGGATAGACTTCTCTAATGAAGCCTATTTCAAATGGATGGGGGTGGGGATAATTCCACAACAGCAGCTCTGTTGCTGCACTGATTTGAGCGCAGGGGGGAGGGGTCATTTCAGAGCCAGCAGTGCCTGCCAATCACAGGGTTCACGGCTAACCCTTCCAATCCCAATTTGGAGTAAAGCCAATTAAGCAAGGAGGCTAAAATGCAGTCGTAGAAACAAGATTTCTTTGTGCTTAAGATGTACACATGTCACAGACACACACATGCACACACGCATTTGCTATGACCTTTGCACACACGAGTGCAGATTGCAGACAGTGTCCCGCTACATTTTCTTCAGTTTGACTGGGATTTGTTTGCATCGGACCAAATTCATTTGCTTAACTGTCTTTAACATATACCCTTTTCCACCAAAATTATCGAGTATATGTGGATTTTTTAAATACAGGTAAACCAGCTAAAAATAGGTGTTAGACTCCTCCGTTCAAATTGGGAGTATGGCGTGCATATTGTTATACATTCACTTAAACGCACTGGCGAAAATTGGCGTGTCCATCCGGGAGTCATGTTTCCATCACTGCTGATAAATACTCGTGACTACTGCAGAGTCATTTGTCCCGGGAATGAATGCCGGTTGTAACCTTTCCCACTGAAGGCAAAAGCCAGATGTTAGTGTTTAATTTGTCCAGTACTATGCAGTACTTAACACTGGTACACAACTATAGAATTGCAGGTGTAGACAAAAAGTATATTGTAAAAGCCTTGAGGATTTCTGTTGCTAATTTATGCATTAATTTATGTTGAAAAAATTGCTCAATTGAACTAATTACTTAAATTTCCCTCGGGATCAATAAAGTTACTATCTATCTATCTATCTAATTCAATAATTCTTAGATTGTGGTTAAGACGTGAAATTAACTGGTATTTTTGAGATACTTGAAATTCCATATACAACTGAGAGAAGATCATGAGTTTTTGTATTAAGCACCAAAACACTTAAATAAATATATTTGAGAGTCTTTACTAGTAAAACCTGCAGGAATCGACCTGTAGTGCGTCAAGTTTGTTATCATGCTAAAAAGAAAATCAGTTTGTATTTTCAGTACAAAAAAACTGCCAAATTTATGGTAACTGTATTCATTGCTTGACACTTTAACCCTTTAATTTTTGCATTTATGGATCAGCATTTATCTTTCTAATACTATAATATTGAAGATATTTTGGTAACAATTAATTTACATAGTCAGTTGATTCTCTGATTGTTTTGTTGAACTGCTGGGGTTTTTTAAAATCATGTATTTGATTTTTTTATAGCAAATCTATGAAAATAGTGAATTCAGTTACTGTATAATGTAATATTAATTTATGAGATAATAGTCAACTTAAAAGATAAAATGCATCATTTTGAACAGATAGGATGAGATAAGACAGAGAGAGAGAGAGAGAGAGAGAGAATTTTAATATCAGCTACAATGCCAGCCCTGCTGCTAAAATTGCCATTCCTTTAATAAACAGACATAATATGGACATTAAAAAAGTATTCTATCAGCAACGCTTCAAGAGCACCACTATTAAAAAAAAATAACACAAAGATCTCCCTTAGCCACTCACAAAAACAAAAACAAAAACCTGAAGGCTCTAACTCTGAATCTGACCTCGTTTCTGCATGAAGATAAAGAGTTCATCAAGAAACTCCTTCCGTTGTGGGTCATGATCCAGTTCATAAAGCTGGAAGTTAAAACAAAAAAACATCAGCAACAAGCTGGTCAACTGTTACTCTGTGAATAATTAAGCCATTTTCTTGTTTGCATATATCGACTAAATACATCTTCTGACCTTGGCAAAGTCCCTGGATGGCTCTCCTCTTGCTTTTCCTCCGTCATTCTCCTCGGCCCAGATGGCACTTCCTCTCTGGAAAAACACCCAAACAGAAACATTGGTAAACAGTTTGTCCTCCGGATTGTCCTGCGTCTGCATTACGTGACGAGTTTAATGAGAGTATGGCTAAACACGGGACAATTGGAACTTAATTTCCAATTGCTTATTGCAGATGAAACATGGATGTATATACCACCAGACATGCAATATAGACAGACAGACAGACAGACAGACAGACAGACAGACAGACAGACAGACAGATGTTGTACCCTCAGTGAGATATCATTCTTATGTAAAGCTTCTCTTTATCTGTCACGTTTTCCTCAAGGACTCTGGACTTTGTACCTCCCAGCTCATGTGTCCAAACCTGTCTTTTTCCCAGTACTGAAACCACCGTTTACTGCAGGATGGTAGACAGCTGGTGTTACATACAAACTAATGCATACTATATGATATTATATTTCCTACTCTATGCTTTATTGTTGTATAATTATACTATATAAGTACATGTTCACCATATCATACTTTATATACATTATGTGTACTATATTAATACAGACAAACACTATTAAGTATCATTACTTAATCATATTATATATAATTTCTGGTGTATGCTAACCCCGTTATAGTAGGTGCTATCATATTAATCTTCCATATACTTTGCAGCTGCTAATCACACAACTATTTCACAACACTTGTACTGCACTGATAGTTTACAGTAAGTACGGTATGAGTACTGCTTGCCTTGTAATTTCGAGTTTGCTCTTGTATGGTTTCTCTTTTTTTATGTCTCTTCTTATTGGCTAATGCTATTAGCACCGAGGTGTCAGTAGCCAACCATTCTAATTGCACCCAGTTTAGTTGCCTCAACGAAACTGCGACTGCAAACTGATAATAATAAGTCAGCTAAGTGTAAAACGAGGTTTCTCAGGGGACACGAATGCCAGTCTGCTGGGTGTAAGTCCTATGTTTGACCGATTCATCCACCACAACCTCCTCCCTGCATGTACTTTGTTGATCTTTATACTATACGAGGTGAGGGATGAGGGGGCCGGGTGTAAATAGCTGCTGTGTGATTATTCTCACCCGGGTGCAACTAGACACTCAGTTTCTTATTTTATATACTTCCAATTATTTTTCTTTTACTGTGCTCTATTTATTTGTGCTTATTTCTCTGCTGCTGTAACACCTAATTTTCTCCTCTGGCGATCAATAAAACGCTAATCTTATCTTATATTTCTCAATGGGTGTGTCCGTTTAAAGCTGAGCACAGTAAAAGGAAGATTAATGAAAGCTCATTAGGTAGTTTAATGTGATATGCTCCGTTTTCCCTCCATCACCTCCCCCCTTAACATGACAGCTAAAGGTTAAAAATGTGAGTGGACGCCAGTGTGTGTGCAACTGTGTGGAAAGCCCCGCTGAGATGTTATTGTCCTGCTAACGCACAGAGAGAGCTGCATGATGATGCAAGTATGAAAATCAAACATGGTTGGTAGAACAGTCTTAAGAATGGATCTGCCATTACAATTACATGAAGTAGATGATGTGTTATTCTATTATCCCTCCTACTCTTAATCAAAGCTGACATTACAATTCATTCATTTAAGGACTATTGTGGATCTTGTCGCAGCAGCTTATGAAATGTCACACTGTTTTCTTCTTAGATATTTATCATTGGTTTGCTTTCTTTAGGCTTATGAGGGCTCACACGCCGTTCAGTTCATGCTCTTGTTTTATGTGAACATGTTTTGTATTAAAACAAGCATGGGTATTTTCAACAACAAAACATGTTTTTGTATGTGACAGGATCAAATGCGTCAATTGCCATGCTTGCGGTTTATCTAAATAATGGACTCCCTCATAAGGATTTTACTTACTTGCATTTAAATGTATCATTTTATACTTTAAACAAATTATCCCATTCACTAAATGTTTGGTATGAAAACCTGATCCGACCTGGGGCTAATACCAGGCTAATACCCATTGAGCCACAAAATACATGGGAACCAACAATTTCTTGGCTTCCAGTCCAACTGTAACTCTCCTCGTGTTTACAGTAAAAACACTATTCAAACTGCAAATGCTGACACACAAACAACTGCATGATATTATAACCCAGAGGTTCCCAGCGTTTGTTGTGAGATGAACCCCTACAGCCCTATCAGAGGTCATTTCAATGCATTTTAAGACATCACATTTCAACCATTTATCCATTACTTTTAGCTACTTCAAACATCCATTAGGCCTACTTTTAGCCAACTGTTTCAGCCATATATCCATTACTTTTAGCTAACTATTTCAACCATTTATACATTACTTTGAGCTAATTGTTTCAATCATTTTTACATTCATTTTAGCGATTTGTTTCAACCATTTGTACATTACTTTGAGCTAATTGTTTTGACCGTTTATACATTACTTTTAGCTAATTGTTTCATTCATTTATATATTCCTTTTAGCTAATTGTTTCAACCATTATACATTACTTTTAGCTCATTCAACCATTTATACATTACTTTCAGCTAATTGTTTCAACCATTTATACATTACTTTTAACCATTTAAGCATTACTTTTGGCTAATTATTTGAACCATTTATACATTACTTTTGGTTAATTCTTTCAACCATTTATCCATTACCATTAGCTAACTATTCAGCTCACTCTAAATAAATACACAGGTGATACAACTGACTGATAACATATTTTCTAAAATCTAATTTTAATTTTCTTTTCTTTATTTTAATTACATAATGTTCTTTCTACCACTAACTGCAGACGTAAGTTATCCCTCGGGTTGGGAATCACTATTGTAATAGACCCCCCCTGTAAACACCAACTTTTCCTCTGGAAAATAATTTCCAATTCCTGTTTTTAGTTGTTAAACTAGTAAAACAGTATTACTGGATGCATCAACTTTACACATAAAACTGTC
This sequence comes from Sebastes fasciatus, assembly GCF_043250625.1. Classification (NCBI taxonomy): domain Eukaryota; kingdom Metazoa; phylum Chordata; class Actinopteri; order Perciformes; family Sebastidae; genus Sebastes; species Sebastes fasciatus. The sequence goes on along the minus strand of NC_133798.1, from coordinate 19,076,387 downwards.
CATGTGGTGGCAGCGCTGTTGACACATCTAATGGCTTCAGCTTAGAATTGGTAGTAAAGGACTTCTACTCCCCCAGCAGAAAGCTTATTGATGTGAAGGTAGATAAACATCCCAGTCTTTTCACCATGAAATGGAAATAAAACCCTCCCCCCCTTATTGATGAGCAAGTGAGACCTACTGTGGCTCTATTAACAAAGAGCTTTCAGTTAATTGCTCACAGAGTTTTCACACATCCAGCCCTGGGAATCCTGATAGTATTCAGTATGTAGGTCAGGAAAAGGTTTCTTTTGTTTTGTTAAAAAAGGCAAATTTTTATTAGGTTTTTAGATGCTTTTATATATTTAAATTCCAAATTACCCAGTTAATGCATATTACTATAAACACAAAGTAGTTATGGAAAAGCATGTCTGTTCAACCAGTCAAGATTAAAAAAAAGACACTTCATTTGAAATTACCCATTGAAATACTCCAACATTAACCGGAAACTGCTTCTTATAATGAGCTTCATTAAAATCATTCAGCTGCTCCAGCAGAGCAGCAGTGAAAACATATCCCTCTCCAAATGTCAAGGTAACCACGGGGGGACCAAATGTTTAATCCAAATCAAATTATTGGGTCTTTAGTCACCCGAACAAGTCAAGATAATTTATCCAGCCCCTTGCTGTGCGGTGGACTGGGACTGAGAGCAAACAGTGGCCTTTTATCCCCGCCCCGGCCTACATTGAAGGGCGTACAGTGAGACCGCACACAGGGAGTGAACAATGGCTGCCCAGCATGGTGAGGCTTGTGCAGCATGTCCAGACCTTCAATGATGTTTGATTCATGAAAGGAATGAGAAAAAAAAGCTAAAGAAATAGCAGTGAGGGAGCCAATTTTAGAGTGAAAAGGGGGTAACAAAAGTAAATCATTACAACCATTTAAACCAGCCACCAATTAACTTGCAAAAGACCCATTTCAAGCTAACAAAGTGAACTTATTTACATGCAATTCACATAAAACAGCTTTGTTGCTAACCACTGAAGGAGTCCTGTTTTAAAATTCACTCCAAAAAAAAACACTGCCAAACAAACACATATACACATATACATATACACTTATAGCTTATTTGTAATTTGTAAATTGTACATTTTTATTATTTTATTCTAACGTTTTTATCTATTCTTCTGTTTTTATCTATTCTTTTGTTATTATACAGTTTGTCTCGCACCAATAATGCCTCTTACACCTGGCAATAAACACCATTCTGATTCCGATTCTGATTCTACATTTTAGGTAAAGTGGAAAGCATGTTTAACTTTGTGTCTGGTTATAGGCTGCATACTATTTTACAACCGCTTGCAAAGCTCAATAATGTTCCCTACAAAGTTAGCAATGATAAAACAACCTATAATGCTTTTTAGCTTAATTTAGCATGTAGGATTAAGTTAAATATCACAAGCAATCCCTCCTAAATCTCAACACAAATGGGTCAAAGCAAACACCTCAATGATAAATTGAGGTCCTGAGATGGAAAAAAACAATCCAAACCATTTCACACACACACGCAATTAAGTTCTTTTCACAACTCGTTACTGTGCTTTAATTAAAACGGAACAAATGTTCTTCTTTGCTCCAGGTGTTGTGTGCTGGTCTGACAAAAGGAAATTCAATTCTCACTACAGTGGCCATATAATGTATTGATTACTTGCTGTTGAATTAAGCTGCCATTAAGTGTTGCCAAGCGACGGCTAAATTATGCAAAGCTATGCACTGAGCTACATCAGCAGTGAGGTTTCTGAGCATGTTGAGGTTTTTAAAAAAGAGCCTAATGAACACATAACTTTTTTAAATTCATAAAGAGAACTAGTAACTTTTCACTCCACATGTTACTTTTACCAAAAACTCAAGCAACAGAGGGGAAAGAAAAGCACAAGGAAATATGAAATATCTCTAAATAACGATCAAGAGGTGTGTAAAACTGATAGCAAATACAAAAAGCCCATTCAACTCCACTGAAACTACTGTATGGAAACTTTATGGGCAGTTGTTTGCTGGTATGCTGGGAGGCACTAACCCAGCTGTCCGTCTGGCCACAGGCCTCATTAATCATAATGTATTGTATTGACGTGGGGCCTTTTCAAGGGAAGCACACACACACAGAGGAACCAATCAGATTGGTCGCCATAAAGAAAAAATCTCTGAAGGGACCCTCTGTTTCCTATAACTAGTCAAACATATATCTGTTGGAAAACACACTCGTAAATACTAGCTTTGGCTCTCATTAAAGAAGATCTGTCTGATACAATGAGAGAAAAGTCCACCCCCCGACCCAGCAACTCCTTACAGTAGTTAACCCTTGAAGCCAACCTTGTCCATAAATACACACTTGAGGCAATTTCATTAATCCTCTGCTCTCATTTTAACTTCATCTCTGTCAGGCCTGAACGGGCTGCTTTGAACAGTGAGGATTGGACCGCGGCCAAGACCAATTAGCTTGACCGGTGGCGAGGACGTATTTTCAAAAGTGTGAGACATGAGGTGAAGAATGGCAGAAGGAGAGATCTCTGGCCTGGCCAGTAATTAAACACTATCAAGTTTGGGCATCTTGCCAAAAGGAAGCAATCCTTCCCTCCCACATGTGAGAGAACAGGATGCAGCAGCGACTCTCAGCAGGAAGAAGTCACCAATTATTAATAAGAGTTAGATCACACATCTAACACATCAGCTAACAGGGAGCGATACAGATGTTCATTTCCTGAATTGAGGCTCTGGGTACTTCATGTGGAGTTATAATCGCTATTATATATCCAAGAATGAACAGAGATATTACAATTTGATGTGTCTGTAATTTATGAGAGAAAATGTACACTATAAAGATGGTAAACAATACAGTGAAGAAAAACACTATGGCCTTGATTTGGGCTGTTAAACCTGCAGTAGGCAGAATGTTTTTGGCATCTTTGGGCAAAATTTCCATAATAACCTTTCAGCATATTGTAATTCAAGTGTTCTGAGAGATAACTAGACTTCTGCACCTCCTCATGGCTCTGTTTTCAGGCTTTAAATAATGATCAGCGCTGCCTAGTTTGACCGTTTGATCGGAGTTCGCGAGTGATTGACAGCCGGCTCTTATAGACAGCAGCTGGGCGGCAGACTCCAGCTCGGCTCTTACTGCTTGTTTTCCTCCGGTCTGTGAAATCTTGCAGATGCCATTAGGAGCATCGGGGGACACCGGAGGACACAGAGAGACATGATTTTTTTCCGATTACCTGTCTCATGCACTACTGTCAGGATATAGTGACCGTTTTATAAAAATAACTTTTGTATTTAAATCATATTTGCTCCATTTCTACCCACTGCAGCTTTAAATCAAAGGTTACTTACTTGTTTAAATGAGTCTTCATAGCTCCAGTCAGCGAAGCCATTGGGTGATGTGAAGGAGTGTTGGCCTGCAGGAGAAGTCAACTCCTTCTCCTCATTCTCCTGTTTTATTACTGAAGGTGGAGATTCGGACCTTTGCTTCACAGCAGACGACTGAGGTGTGGAATAAGGAGCGAAGGGGAAGCCTGCAACCTGCTGGATTTGAGGCTTCTTCGCCTGCTGATGAGGCATGTCCCCCACCTCCTCCTCATCATCATCACCATCATCTTCAACCGCCTCATCGTTCTCTCCAGGCTCCACCATTTCCTGTTCCTCCTCATCCGAGTCTTCATCGTCCTCATCTGGACCTAGTCTGCTGAGATGGCTGTTCAAAGCTTGTGGAGCTGCTTGATAAGTCTGTCCATCTGCTTTGCCAAATAATGCAGAGTCTAATCTGGAGCCAGAGTCTAATCTGGAGCCAGAGGCTCTTGCTGCTGCAGCGTGCTGAGCAAACAGGAGCTGGGCGTGAAGGAGATGTTTCTCTTGCAGGTTCATCTCCAGCTTGGCTCCTTGTTGTCTCTGCAGATGCTCCATCATCGCCTCCAGCTTCACAGCATTACCAGACTGTGGACACCCAGATGAACTGCCCTCTTCGGAAAAGCTTGACTATGGACAAAAAATAAAATAGAAATCAACAACTTCATTGATAAAATGTTTGATTTTTTTGCTTTTATATGCTATAGAAAATTATTTAGAGATAATGGAAACTGCATTCAACAAGTATAAAAGGCTAAAAGAGGCAAAACAAACTTTTACCAAATGCTTATTTAAGTACATAGTCTGAATAAAGTTGTATATTTGTCTTTGGATACAAAGAAAATAGTCATGTAAAGTGAAAAGAGAGTCTGTTTCTGCCTCAAAAAGCACAGTGATGGTGGATTAAAATGAAACAAAGCTTGATGGCTTGAGACAATAATTACATGCAATGCATTAATTCAGTTGAGAATAAATTAGTAGTGGGATGCAAAACGTTTTCTCACTACAATTTTTCTGTGTCCTCACTTTGTTAAAAACGAATTAAAATATGAAAGAGTTTAGATTATTTCAAAAACATCGATTCTTCGGTTTTATAAATAGAAAATGAATTATTTGCACAATGCAGATATATGCAAATACAAAGCCTACACTAATAATGATGAAAAAACATAATAACTAAAGAGAAAACTAAACAGTTAAAGTGCAAAATGTTCCAGGAACACGTCTACATTAATCGCCATTTGCTTTGTTACTGTAACAAACACGAGTGGGAGCTGGTTTACCAACCCAGTCGTCGACGCTCACCATTTGCCCCTTTGAGTAATCCATCATCGCCAACAGGTCGGATCTAGTTTTTCCTTCTTCCCTCCTGCAGAAATGAATCGCATCTCATGACCAGCTTTCTTTTGAAACAAGAAAAACACAGATTGCTCAGCCTCAGATGTGTTTTCAGAAAGCCCCTGTAGTGTGGAGGAGGCCGGAGTGCTGTGAGCTGGAGGAGGAGGGGTAAAATCTGCTCTGCTCTTTACCTCCCTTTGGTCACTGCTGCGCATGGAAACTCAAACATCTCTGATTGTCTGTCTACACCCCCAACAACTCGCGTGAATGAAAGGCCCGCCCCACGGTGCGTAGAGCTCGTAAAGTGGGTTTCCTTTCCTGCACATCCGTGGAACTATACCCACCCACTTCACACGGAAAGTCCCACCCACTGCTGTTATCCTACACACTTTGCATGGTGGGTTATAGAGGCAACTCGACCTCTAACTAAAAATATGACAAAACATTATTTTAGTCTGCTCCATTCACATTGGCTCTGACCTCTATACTCTACACCCACTGGACACTTTTTTCCTTTTTCTTCCACAGCAGAAACCAGCATGGAAATTCAGTCTGGCTATAAAGTCATGGTCCATTAGTCACTGTCTTTTTTCCTTTGAGCAGGATTAAAGGGGCTGTTTTTAAGGATCAGAAATGCTTGTTAACAGCGACACCTGTGGCCGTTAAGTCAACGAAAGTTGCTCTAAATAGACATGAACGAGCATCGCTCAAAACAGTGAGGCGACACACGTCAGCTAAAAACACAATATCACTCTTTATTTCAGCTGCTTGGCAGTAATGTTAGCTGACAAGACGAAGGTCTCTCCATGAATCACTGCTGATCCTAGTGTTGGCCCTTCAAAGCGGCTCGGTGCCGGGGCTGAAGCAGGAAGAGAAACGTTATTGTCTTCTGACTGCGCCCGCAGGGAGACACCAGCACCCGGTCGGAGATGATAACGTAACTCGCTGCGTCACTTCACAAGACCAACCTCTGTTGGTCTGGAGGAGCTGCAGCATTTATTTCTGCACAAAAGTCCACTGTACATCCACTAGATATTCTCAGAGCTAAACTAACTCTTCCGCAGTGTGGAGTGTGCGCGCATGAACGTGTAGAGGTGGAGCGAGACAGCGAGAACGCGCACATTGTGTGAGTGAAAGCAAGCAGGCAGCGGAACAGAGACTCCGGCCACACGCGATCGCGCATATGCGAGCGTGCATGGGATCCCGATCCGGTAGATTTATACGTGTAAAAAGTTACACAGTCCCTTTAAGTACATTTAACAGACAGTGTGTAAAAGAGGCTGGCAGAGGTCATCTGTCGGCGGTATACTGCAGATCTAATAGCTTGAATTCCCCCAAAATAATATATTTATAGAGCACTTTTCATATCAAGAGCTCAAAGTGCTTTACAAAAGAAAAGAAAAGTGCAACACATTCAAACAAGGGGACAACAACAGGACAGTAGAGCTATGCTAAAATAGTGAAATTTAAAAACAAAGACCATTAAAGCTGCAGTGGGTAGAAATGGAGCAAACATGATTAAAAAAATATATATTTTTTTATATAAAACGGTCACTATATACTGACAGTAGTGCATGAGATAGGTAATCTGAAAAAAAGCATGTGCCTCTGTGTCCTCCGCTGTCCTCTGGTGCTCCTAATGACATCTGCAAAATTTCACACACCGGAAGAAAACAACCAATCGTAGTCGAGCTGGAGCCTGCCGTCTCTGAGCAGCTGTCAATCCCTCGCAAATATGAATCAATATACTGCAATGCCTATTTCTCACATAAAATGTTTTCAGAAACATCTTGTAGTGTACTGTTTATTATAAAGTTTGTGACCCGGTAGCCATGTTGAGATCGCCCACCAACCAGAGCACAGCCAATAGGAAGGCTCTCTCTCTGAAATGACCTGTGATTGGCCAAAGTCTCCCGTCACGGGCTAGATTATTTAAATCCTGAAAACAGAGCCATGAGGTGGTGCAGAAGTCTAGGTATCTCTCAGAACACTTGAATTACAATATGCTGAAAGGTTATTAAACTGATTGCAGCTCCTACCTGGGGACTGAAATGTTTTTTCTGCCTCAGAATGGTTTGATTTTATTCATGAGGATTATATCTGACAGATTATAGACCACTCAGTCCTTTTTAACTGCTGAAATTCCTTTAAAGGACCATTACAACTCATAAAATACAGTTTTCACCTGCCAAAAACTGATTGCAGCTCCTATCGTGTGACTGAAAGATTTTTTCTGTCTCAGAATGGTTTGATTTCAATTATGAGGATTATATTTGACAGATTATAGACCACTCAATCCCTTTTACCAGCTGAAATTCCTTTAAAGGACCATTACAACTCATAAAATTCAGTTTTAACCTGCCAAAAACTCATTGCAGCTCCTACCTTGTGACTGAAAGGGGTTCTCTGTCTCAGAATGGTTTGATTTCATTCATGAAGATTATATCTGACATTGTAGACCACTCAGTCCTTTCTAACTGCTGAAATTCCTTTAAAGGACCATTACAACCCATAACGTACAGTTATGGTAAAATCTATTCTAAAAGATTCTGGGAGCCAATGGAGCGTAGCTAAAACCGTCAATGGTTCATCTTTATTTCCTGTATTCATGGTGGCATAAACAAATAGATGTATGTGTTGCAGTCAGATCAACTTTGCCACTCAGTAGGCCACTAACTGAATAGACATATGGCTCTTGACTTTTGCTTGTCTACAAAACCAATTTCAACTGCTATTTGGCACCTTGATGAACATCTCATGCACTTCTATTTTGAACAGCCCAATACTATATGTAACACATTATACTGGAAATCTAGGTTATATTGACTCCAACCCCTCTATAAAAAGCCAGAGGCATATGCTGTTGACATGACCAGATTGATTACAGGATAAGAAGTCAAGAATAGGGCTGCACAATTAATAGACATTTTTATCACAATCGCAATATTGCCTACTGCAACTTTCAAATCGCAGGAAGCACAATATTTATTAAAGGCAAATTGTGTCAAAATACCATTTTAAGTTAAATATTGTGGTGCTGCAGAGATGTACTGAACTACACATCATATTCTACGGACTTAAGAAAACATCTTTGTTTGATACAGATCCCTGCTAAAATCCCACCATAATAATTTTAATGTTTTTCAATGAAAATGAGAATAATGATCCAAAAATGATCATACCCTCTAATATCGCAAATCATTTCGCAATTGCAATATCAGTCAAAATAATTGCAATTACATCAATCCATCCATTATCTGTAACTGCTAATCCTATTAAGTGTTGCAGGGGGGCTGGAACTGATACCAGCTGACATTGGGCGAAGGCGGTGTACACCGTGGACAGGTCGCCAGACTATCACTGGAGAGACACACACATAGAGACAGACAACCATTCACGCTCACATTCACATCTACGGGCAATTTAGAGTCAACAATCAACCTAACCTGCATGTCTTTGGACTGTGGGAGGAAGCCCGAGAACCCGGAGAAAACCCACGCTAACACGGGGAGAACATGCAAACTCCACACAGACGGGCCCCAAACCGGGTTTGAACCTGCAACCCTCTTTAATTGCAATTATATATTTTTTCAAATTGGGTAACCCTGGTCAAGAATTAAATTCTCACGCACGCAAGCACACACACACACACACACAGTGTATTCATTGACTTGGAAAGGGAAATTTCAAGAATACAAAATCTAAACCAATTCCTCTCAAATAATATCTACTTTTTTTTTCAGTGACCTTGTAGCAGATGCAGAACGGTGACTAATTCAATTAACAAGTATGATCAGTTACTCTTTATTTCTCCTGTTAAACCACAGGTTTGCTTGGTTGGTACAGATTTATGAATCTCAGGCAGTATAAGAGATGTTGAAATTGGCAAAAAAAAGCTTGTTTTATCAAGTAATTGTGTTCTCGCTTTTCTTAAGCATGTCAAAGGATACCAAAAATTACATTAGGTATACCAGTCGCATTTAAGTACCTTTGACTTGTTAAAACCCTTTAAACTCCACTGCACTACAGTTTTTACAGTTTTAGCTGATAATAATTGCAAAGATTGCAGTGATGAAAAGAGCACTGAAATAATTTACTCAACTCAGGTTATTTTAACTCAAAGAATATCTTACCATCGAGTACATTTTTGTTTTTAAAGAGAATACAATTGTGCACATTTCAAAATGGTACAACTACACACAAGCCAATTGAAATTTTTTTACTGACACATTGGAGGTATTTTATGCTCATCCCAATAAGGGTGGCGTGCATGGTAATTATAAGCATAACATAATAATATTAAAACAATCTAATATTCTCTGTATAATACCGCTTGTAAAAATACAGAAAAGTCCATGGACTGTAAAATTGCCTTCTGTCCCAATCTTTAATAGAAACAAAACTTCAAAATCAATTTAAGTTGTCATATTTCGTATCCATTCGAGCAATATTCCAGTTATGTGTTGATAACAACATTACACCATTTGCAATTTGAACATGTTTATTTTACAAGCACATACATTCTCCCTGAAATGAAAACAGATGAAATATAGATTGAATACAGTAAAATGATTTTTACATTCATGTGAAAACGCTGCTCCCTGGTGGCAAAAAGTGACTCTCACAAGAATGTCCTCACACACACTCAGTCAACATGCACCATACAAGTGAGGCTCTGCTCTCAGTTAAAGCAACTTGTAATGAATTGAGTGTATTGTTTCAATAACTACTTAAAATATCCCAAAATACTTTTGACATTCAAAGATAAACTTTCCTTTATTAGGTTCATTGATATTTTACAAGTAAAAGAACTTCATAAAGGCCAAATTAAATATCACACGTATTATATGAGGCAAACAGTTAAGCACAAGGGTTCTGTGTCCTGGGGATATCCACCGTCTTTAGATCTGAAACGAAACAAACAACATGTCTGTTAGGTTGCCCTCTTATGAGAAACAACACATGACTGATCAGAGTATATTAATACCTACTCATCTACACTTTGTCAATGCCGAGCTCTTCGGGTGTAGGGATGGCAAGCTCGTCTAATGTTGGCCGCAGCTCTTGGATCAGATACGGGTAGATCTCTTTATGAGGGCCGGCTTTATCCTGAGGAAAAGACAGATGGTGAAACCCATTAATCATTAACTTATGACTATCAACAAGCAAAGATGCTGGTAGGCAACATTCTCCAAATTATTACCAAGCTCAGAAAGATCCCTTTCTCTCTCTCACCTTCACAGCTTCCAAAATCCGGATGGCGCTGGCCAAGTCGTTTAACCTCCGACAGGCTCTCAGTGCTGCCTCGAGAATCTTTGGCTCAGGTACCAGATCGTAACCAATCAATGTGTTCATCCCTGAAAGAAGGAATTATATCTGTTAAATTGGAGAAATGAGACAGAAATAAACACTTTCACTATAAGCTGCATTTCGGCTGTTGCTCAAAAGGAAAAGGTACGCAATGTTTAGATGAGGCATTAATAATTCAATGTCAACATTATGAATGAAGCTTCAAACTATTCGGTAGGCTACAGCCCTACGAGCCACACACACAATACTATTTTGAATTTGACAAACGCCGAAATTGGGTATACAAGTTTGAGTTACAAGTTGAGCATACAAATGTTTTCAAGGCAAAACTGCAACACCAACCACATTTGCAAAACTACTTCCTGTATATGTTTTAGTGTAATGTTCAACCACTATGACTGCCTAGAGGAATCATTTCTGATCTTATCATTTCTCACCTGATAATGAGTCTTTCCCTATTTCGCTTTCTTTCCTGCAACTCAAATCATCTCTTCTGTTGTGCTTTTCTCTCTTCACACCAAAAATAGCCCTGCATTGAAAGAATGTGTGATGCTTCAGGTACCACTGAGATGATGAAATACGATCCAGGAAGTCCGGGGTCAGTAACAGATTAACGTGTCTGAAGGCTTATCAGACGCCAAAACACTGCAGAGCTGTTTATAATACTCTCTGATAGGACTTTATTACTCTGGAAAGCCGTTACGGTGTAAATCATTTTATCACAATAGTGAGGTAAACAGTAGAAATGCAGCATTCATGTTACGAAATAATTACCAGACATGTGAGCTTGCGCATATTTTTCACACAGTGCTGTTTTCTGTGGTTGTGTTTGCTATGGTCAGACATCAAACAGCATTTGGTACCGACCAAAGGGTGTCTGCAGCATAAAGTATTGAAAACTGTCAGTCAAGTATCCTAAGCCTGCTCGGATTGGTACCGCTCTTTCTTATTCTTTTATCACAGTTTCAGATTTGAATAATGATTTTGCTGATTTTAGAGTATATTTTATCTACACAAAGTTCTTGTACAGCTACTTGTCAAACACTTTACATTTGAGAAGTTTGGATTCTTTTGTTAAATGAAAAAGAGGTTTTGTAGAAAAACATGTATGTTCCTCAAAACGAGTTATTGAAAATGTGTTGTTTGGGAATCTATTCTGAAACGAATTAGCACTAGCATTGAAAATAGAGCTGCAAAAATTAATCGATTGTCCAATAATAAATGAATCACTAACTATTTTAATAATTGACGATTAATCGGTTTGAGTAAAAAAAATATTAATAATTGTCAAAATTCTCTGCTTCCAGCTTGTTTAATGTGAATATTATTGTTATTATTTTTTTTACTCCTCTCTGACAGTAAACCAAATATCTGAATTGTGTAGAAAACAAAACATTTGAGGACGTCATCTTTGGCTTTGGGAAACACTGATCGACATTTTCACCATTTTATAGACCAAACTAATCGATTAATCGAAAAAATTATTTATTTATTTATTAATCAACAATGAAAATAATTGTTTGTTGCAGCCCTAATTGAAAACATTCCAATTATAACTGGCCCTAGTATTAAATGTACATGGGGGCTGTTGCTCCCATTCAAATATACAGAGACAAGTTATCATGGCAACACTGGTTGCATTTACAGACAGATCAGTTATGTCATTGTGGAAATCAAATTTGCATAATTATTAAACCATAAATGTTTAATGTTTATATTTTAGTAATGTTACTACAATAAAGTTTACTGTGTACTTTATTAAAGTAATATCTAGTGAATAAACGAAAACTCAAACTATTTCATCACTAATGCTCTCATCCTGTAATCTAATATTGTCAAAGCAGTCATCCTCACAGATCAGACCAAATCTTTACTAGTTGACAACTCTCTATTGACTCAGTCAATATTTTATTATCGCCAAATCTTAGCTTTGACCTACTAAACTAACTGAACTGAAAACAACTTCCTCATTCTAACCCCTGTAATAACTGTTGGACACTATGTATTGAGTTAGGGCTGCACAATTTATCGAATATTAATCGTCATCACGACTGTGGCTTCCCACAAATACATGAATATGATATACTGCGATGTTGACGTTTAAAATGCGTTCTCCACTCATAGAAAACCGTGCTGCTATCAAATCAAGCCTTTCCTAAAATAACTGAGATGTTTTGGCTTCAGTTTTGGGGAGCTTTCATGCTTCTGCATGTGCACCCTACAGCGACAGTCTGTGAAAAACTTTCCTGAATGTTGCGGCTGCAGTCCAGAGTAGAAGAGTAATACACTGTATATTACTTGTTTTAACATAGAGCAGACGGACAAAACGAAAACGCTCTTAATTCAGGTGAAGAAGAACCTTATTTTAAGTCCTAAATTAATGCTAAATTTGTCAAGAATGTGGTACAATGCGAACATGAGAACAGTGTTCTGTTAATTTAATTTAGGGTAAAAGGCTTTGGTACAATTTTATTTTGCTTCTAGGAGATGCTCTGTGAATAAGGACTAGTCTTATTTTGATGCAAAGATGTGTACATTAGCAGGAATGTAGTACAGCATGTAGGTGAAATCAGTGCTCTGTTTATTTAAAGGCAGGGTTGACGATGTTATCCAGTAAACACTATTTGTACAAGTTTACTGGAAAAAGGAAGAGAAAACTCAGCCAAAAGTAGCACTGCTGCAATTACTTGTCATGAGGTAGCATTGTTGAGTTGAGGTCCTCTCTCCGCTCTGTGTCTGTGTCTGTGAAGTAGCTACGATGCGCATGTGTGTGGGGGCCGTTGCCTTGGAAGGAGCCCCGAGGGGAGGGGGGGGGTAGAGGGGGGGTTTAGACGGAGCTCCTGAGGCGATGCTACTTTCAAATTATGCTTTCCAACATCATCGACCCTATCTTTAAATGGGAAAGTGTAATAAAAATATTTTGTCACTAAAATCAATGAATAATCATGATAAATAATCGTGATCTCAATATTGATCAAAAATAATTGTGATTATCATTCTGTCCATAAATCTGTCTCAGATTGATGTGATTCAGTTTCACGGTCATATACAAACATACCTTTTCTCAGCTCCCATGCGTCAATGTCTTGCTTGTTGAAATAGGTGATCCAGCGGGCATCAAACTCCTCATCGGTCTCTTGCTTTCCATGTGAGTAACACCTTGAGGCCAAAAGAGCTGCACGAAGAAAAAACAGTTCTAAGTTAGACAACCTAATCACCAACAAAATAAAGCTTATAGTGACACCTAGAGTCGTGTAATGTAGAAGGGTAATACAGTTAAGGGTATGCATACAGAGTGACGTTGGATAAGGACACATAATGTCTAACCATTGTTAGACATTATGTGTCCTTATCCAACGTCACTCTGTATGCAGTTGGATCAATGCCAAACGTCCTGGCATGACCTGCCTATACTGCACGTACCAGCCTGAACACACTCTGACATTCAGGACATTTCTATTAATGCTATAGTTACAATATAGATAGATACAAAGTATATGATGATGACCCCTAGAGCTACTATGGAAGAGTTGCAGTCTTATTATTATTTATTTATTTATTTATGCATTTCTTTTTTTTGTTCCTTGAATTATTTTCTACCCCCTCTTTTATTTTTGTTATTATATTATTATTTTTTATAATTTAAGTTATCTTTCCTATCCGATGGCGCCTTGTATGTTAGAAGTATTGAGTTTAGATTACAATGCCTTAATGTTTGTAAATTAATTTTCTTCAATAAAAAAATAAATAAAAAAAATATATAAATATCCTCCTGAGACCCAGCCCATCGACATGTGTCCTCTGTAGTGGACATTTTGTTACTCTTACTCGTTTGACCTACTCTATCAACCCCTGGTGTATCGTAAAGAGGACATATAGGCTTCCCAGTGATATGGCATGTGTGTTTGTTTTCAATTTGAATGTATTCTTGGTTTAATATCACTCTACAGCCATAATCTGTTCTTTTTTTTCCCAGTCTTTCCACACTGAAATAGTCCTGTAGTCCACTATACAGTGGACAATAAAAATAAAGTTTAACAAGCCTAAATTGTTAAGATTTTCTTTTAACCCTAAATAGGAAGGAAATCACAAACAAAAGTAATTGGAAGACACTTTTTTTAACTCGGTTCCCAGGAGGATATAGCAAAGTTTTCGCTAAAACATCATAAACATCGTGTTTTCCTGTACTGTGAACCAAACCATACCCTGATGACCCTGAGGTTTATGCACCAAATATCTGGAACAAGCTCCCAGAAACCTGCAGGACCAACTCCAACTCTGATTTTCAACTTTCCTGTTTGCTGCTGCTGCCTTTTAATGATCTTATATACTGCACTAGAGCTATTACTCTTGTGTTATACTCTATTTTAGCTTCTATCCTATAGCTTTTATTTTTATTTAATTTTCTAATATTTAATGTTTTTATTGTTTTATAACTGTTTTAATTATGTCTTAATGTTCTTGAATGTTTATGTAAAGCACTTTGAATTGCCCTTTTGCTGAAATGTGCTCTACAAATAAAGCCTTCTTGCATTGATGGTCTTGAACACACTGGAGAGCAGCTGGCTGAGCACACCCAGCTGTAGCTACTGTTAGTCAACCTAACCTTAGTCAACTAGCCTAGTGAGCATGTTAGCAGCTAGGCCTCAGATTGAGCCTCACCAGCTGGGTCATGACAAGGACACAGGCTGCTGACAGCTGAACACACTCACCGCTATGTGGGTAATAGCAGCATTGAACACAAGTCTACATGATTTGAGTGAAACATTAACACGTGTGACAGTGCGGGCTGTATTTATTTATAGATACACCTGCTAAGCTAATAGCAGCTAACTAGCCATGTTAGCCGACAGACACACATGACTTCACGTGATAGTTTCAAAAGCTACAACAGATATCATCCAGAGGTGAACACATACCTCGACAGGCTGGCTGTGTGCGGGTTAAACTCCGGACCCCGGAGACTGAGAGTCGGACGGCTGCTCTGAACATGATGGTGACAGCCAGCTACAGACCTGGGGAGAGATACTGACTGAAGGAGGAAGAAGCTGGAGATCAGTAGATCAGCCGGTCACGTAGACGGAGACGTTCTGCGCATGCGCGAAGTCATGCAGCTCATTCTGTCTGTATTGTTGACCCTCTGACTTTGACCCATAAGTAATACAGTAAAAAGTGCCAAGCCTTTTTATGTTTTTTTTATGTTTTTATTCTAAGAAGAGTTGTCCCCAATGGAATCAGGATCATGTTCATATTTATATTTTTATTTATTAATTTTTTTGGGTTGGTTACGACGTTCCATTAAAGGGACTATTTGTAACTTTCAGAAATGCTTCTTAACAGCGACACCTGTGGCCGTGAAATCAACGAAAGTCAGCGTCGGGCTCGCGCTTGCTCGCTCTCAATATACCTGAACGAGCATCGCTCAAAACAGTGAGGCGACACACGTCAGCTAAAACCACAACATCACTCTATATTTCAGCTGCTTGGCAGTAATGTTAGCTGACCAGACGAAGGTCTCTGCCTAAGTGCAGGCTGAGGCAGCGGGGCTCTGCAGCGTGTCTCCCTGCTCTCTCCGCCCGCAGCCGGAGAGAGCAGAGGAGACACAGGCACCCGGTCGGTAACGAGAAGACAACGTAAATCTCTGTAGAGCTCCGTCATTCCACAAGACACGGAAAACCTCTGTTGGTCTGGAGGAGCTGCAGCAGTTATTTCTGCACAAACGTCCCCTGTGCATTCACTAGATATTCTCAGAGCTAAACTAACTCTTCTGCAGTGTGGAGTGAGCACGCGTTCACGTCTAGAGGTGGAGCGAGCTGAGCTGTCTGAGTGAAGGCGAGCAGGCAGAGGAGGAGGGTACAGCGGCTACACGCGAATGCGCATATGCGAGCGCGCATGTGTGCCGACCGGCTACATTTATACGCTTACAAAGTTACAAATAGTCCCTTTAAAGCGACTGTTTGTAAGAATCAGAAATGCTTGTTGAGGTGACACACGTCAGCTAAAACCACAATATCACTCTATATTTCAGCTGCTTGGCAGTAATATTAGCTGACCAGACAAAGATCTCTCCATGAATCACTGCTGATCCTAGTGTTGGCTTTTCTTGCTTCCGCCTCCCGACCGCGGTCGGAGGGAACAGGAAAGACAACGGCACCCGGTCAGAGACGATAACGTTTCTCACAGTAAAAGTGCATAGCCTTTTTATGATTTTTTTCTGTCTTTATTTTAAGAAGACTTGTCCCAAATGGGATCAGGATCATGTTCATATTTATATTTGTATTTATCCATTTGTTTGGGTTGGTTACAACGTTCCATTAAGGGAACTGGTCAGTATTTTGAGCTGAGTTAAAAAATTCCCTTTAATTTTCCCTTATTAAAGGAATCACCTGTAGACTTAAAGGCATCATAAAACAGGACTCATGAAACCATAATAAGACAAAATAGAAATAAATAACTTAATGAGTGCCTAACTAATAACATTGAACTCAATTAGCATTCCAACTAGAAATAAAATAGAAAAACATAAATAAAACCAATACTTACTTGACGGGTGTATTCCTGATTTGATTAAACCTGAAAGAAAGAATAAGTGATATTTTCCAAGGAAAGCATTTTGTTTTGTTTTGGTTTGTTTTTTTTTCTTTTGGGTGCTAATGCATTTGAAATATGGGGAGAATAGATCTGTATCTTTACCTTTCAAATGTAACTGTCGTCCATGTCTTGTTTCACCTCTGTTGCCCGATACACATTTCTCCTGAGCGACTTAGAACTTCTGATACCTTGTCCACATTGATTATTTATTCTTCTCCTAATTCTACTTCTGGATGTTACACATGCATTATTATTCTCACAGAAAAGGTCAGTAATCATGGGATATATTTTAGTGGGATGCTATAAAAAGCTCCAAGCACTTTAAAATACAATGGAGCTGCTATAAAACACCATGCCAAAATGCAAATAGACCGAATTAATATCATTATGGCACACTTTGAATTATGTGTTCAAAAATGTGCTGTACACCCTCAGCAGATTTGTGCTGCATATTTGTGATTGTATATTTGTTGTAGTCTATTTCTATTGTGGGATACAGTATATCCTGACCTGGAGCATTATTTGTGGGAGGTTCATGTTTACAATTATGTTTGGATGATGTTTATGTTTATGTGTATGTTTGGATGATGCTGGTGTATTGTGCTGTTAATTCAATTCAATTCAATTCAATTCAATTTATTTTTGTATAGCGTCAAATCACAACAGAAGTTATCTCAAGACGCTTTATATATGGAGCAGGTCTTAGACCGTATGGTGGGCTAACATGCCCTGAGGTTTGATTTGATAGTTTGTAAATTGATGTGTCTGAATAATCCCATGAGGGATGCGTTATGTAAATGACCAGACAAGAAAATAAATTATATATTCATTCATTCATTCATTCATTCATTCATTCATTCATTCATTCATTCCCTCACCTATGACCCCACTAATAAGTAGCTGTACCACACAGGTTCCTGAGGCAATATCAGATATTTTGATAAGTGTTGCCTATAGACTATATTCTGTCAGGATGAGAATGAGAGAATGGGGGTTAAATAGTCTCAAAACTTGTGGTGTTGATACTATTATTTTTTTATTTCCCCATGCTGCATTTCAGTATAACAAAGAAAAAATGGTTAATGTTTTGGAGGACAGATTGTAACTCACAAACACTAATTAACTTGGATTAAAATGACTGCTGACAATATACAGGTGGTAATGTACATATGTACATAATGTTTGTTTTTCTATACAATTCCTGGTTTAGAAGTTTAAACTGCTTCAATTCCATAAAGGAATTTTATTAAAATAAAATATGTGTATAAACACTCGAAACATCAAAGTTGAAATGCATATTTCATTTATTTCATTGATGTTACATCCGTAAAAAGGGACAGCATCATTATGAAAAGAAATTCTAAATAAAAACTACTAATGTAACTATTTATATTACTGCTAATCATCGTTTAAACATACATTACTTCTCATAACAAAGCGTTGCAAAAGACATATTTAAATTTCATCATGCACATTTTTTGCTGCAAATCATTCAAAGTATCACCTTTATTTATTCTCACTGAAGATGTATACTGATGTAATATCGTAGATTATGAATGTGTTTTGTTTTGGCTATCAGAGACAGTTTGTCCACTTTAGTGGCGGAATACCTTAAACAGTAAAATATAAAAGTTGAAATTCAGAAATATTTAATATTTTAGGCAAACATGATGCTGCTAAGAATACATGATAAAATAACCCTAATATGATAATTTTCTGATCTTTCACATGATGTAGTCAGACTTTCATGGAGATGTTTCTAGGGCTGTCCTGAACCAAAGACATTCTTAGTCGATACCCATATGATTTTGATGACTAACCGATTAGTTGATTTAAAGGTACAGTGTGTAGGATTTGGCGGCATCTAGTGGTGTGTTTGCAGATTGCAACCAACTAAGTACCTCTCCTCTCACTCGTCCCTTTCAAGACTGCGGCTGGCAGTATCACGGTTTTGCACTCTGTGGCTCACGTTACCGCAGTTTCACAAGCGTGTCGGAGAACTAGTGACCTTCAGGTAACGTAATAATGTAAAAGTCTCTCTCTAGAGCCAGTGTTTGGTTTGTCCGTTCTAGGCTACTGTAGAAACATGGCGGAGCAACATGGCGGACTCCATGAAGAGGACCCGCTCCCTATGTAGATATGAAGAGCTCATTCTAAGCTAGTGAAAACACAACGATTCCTAGTTTCAGTTGTTTATACACTAATGAAAACATAGTTATGAACATTATATTAAATTTCTTTCTCCAGGTTCTCCGGCTTCCTCCCACAGTCCTAAGACATGCAGGTTAGGTTAATTGTTAACTCTAAATTTCCCCATAGGTGTGAATGTGAGCGTGCATGGTTGTCTGTCTCTATGTGCCAGCCCTGTGATAGTCTGGTGACGTGTCCAAGGTGTACCCCGCCTTCGCCCAATGTCAGCTGGGATCGGCTACAGCCCCCCGCGACCCCGAATGGTATACGCGGTTACAGATAATGAATGAATGAATGAATATTCAATTTATGCCATTAGATCCCCCGAAATGTTAGACACTGTTCCTTTAATTGACAGATATGTAAAACTGAGTTTCTCCACAAAGAATCACACAAAAGCACAACTTTAAATCTTGTGTTTACCAGAGATGTGCTCATAAGTTTCTTGGAAATAAGTAATTCAGCATGAAAAACGCATAAAAATGACAAAAGAAATCTTAGTCAACTAAAATCCAAACAACCGATTAGTCGACTAATCGACTACGAGGGGTCAGCCCTCGGAGAACACACACTCCAGTCATCCAGACAGACTCTCTTGGCGGTGTGTTGTGAGGTCGGACTGTGAGCCGACCTGATCAGAGCTCTACGTTTCTCTGCGTCCTCTGTGGGAACACTGGGGGTTTGGGGAGGTTGGTACCCAGGCTCCTGGGGATCCAGAGGGTCTTTAGAGAGCAGGATGCAGATGGCAGGGACCGTCCTCTGCACGGTTATACCTGGTGCTCCCTGCTGTGGACTCTCCCATACCTCATTCACTGTCTTGTAGTAGAGCTTGGACACCTGGTGGAGCTCACCCACTTTACGTTTCAAGATCTCCACACAGGTGATGGTCTTGGTGACTCCTCTACCTGAGCCGGTGAAGACCACCTGTCTCAGTGATGTCCCATCTTTTCCCTCCCCTTGCATGCGAGCAGTTGCAAACCGCAGCAAATTGCGGATCTTGCTTCCTTCTTTCACTCGCATGTGCAGGGTGTCTGCTGCCAGGCCGGGGATCGGGTAGGGGTCACTGTCCTCTGTGCGACTGACTCTTCGGAAGTTGCTCTGGCCAAGTTTTGGAGGCAAAGACAAAGATGAGACATCAGGGTCGAATGAAGCAGACTGCAGTTCCAACACAGTGCTGCTCGTAGCATTTGAACTCTTCATCTGACCCCTGGGTTCAGTCATTGTTTAAAAAGCAGTGATGCTGTTTCTGAGTCTGCAGCCTCGGATTTTTTGCATACCTCCCCTGAGATCGGAAACACGTTTCTTGTTCATTTAGTATAAGAAACTAAAAACTGATCAGCTCTGTAATCCAAACTTGTGACTCATCCCGCTCTTCTTTCTGTCCTCTGTCCACACTGCATTTCCATGTTGTCTTCTGAGCACTGAGATGACAGCCAGCAGTATATGAAGAGGGTATTTCTTCCTCTAATCCCATTGACGTGAAGGAAAAGATGTCCTTGCTCTATTCAGCACTGAGGACAGCTGATGCCAACAAACACATATGAGGCTCAGAGAGAGACATGTAGAGTGGGACATGAGGCTCTTAAAGGCACATGCAACATTTTATAATATCACATTCTAGTTTGTTGGTTTTGGAGGGAAGCTTTTGTTAAACCCTAAAGGGCTCAGAGATTTTATTTGTCCATGTGGATGCTTGAATTATGTGGATGAATTAACACGAGTTAATGAGATTTAACAAAGCGTGATGAAACAACCCTTTGTTTTCAATTATTGACATCCTTAATGTGCCTTTTTGCAAATATACAAAATACAATGTCGCTGGGTTAAAGATATTTAGAAATAATAGTTATTGCAACATATCATTGCTTTCAAGGCAACTTTCCCTCTGCATTATCACCAGAGAGCCATATGGTCCTTGAAAAATGTCTTCCTTTGGGCTATTACAGCAACTTCCCAGTTCTCCTCCCTTCAGTCCATCGCCTGCTGGGCTGACCCAGAAAATGCTTGCTACCTCATTTGTTCCTCTTTGGAGTCAATGACATTTATGAGGACAATCATACCTTGGAGCTGCTGCTTTTTTGTCAAACTTGCATAAAAAGAAAAGATTGAATGCAGATGCAAACAGAGGTCTTTTCTTTAGAGGAGCAGAGCCGAGAGAGAGGAGGTCAGGAGGCAGCTGTGGGGCTCATATGGAACCAGTATACTGTTATAATGGTGCATTTCTGCCTCACAGGATGGTGTGCACCTCGTGATATTCACTGAACAATGAGCACAAAGATGTGATTGTCAGTGGTGTCAATATAGTTCAGAACAAAATACAGTTATTCCCGGGAGAATAATCCACTTGGCATAAATATGCATGTTAACTGTCCATCAGTGAGTACATCCCCATTATGACAATGTTGGGTAAAACATAGCTGTGGTTCTCTGGAGTCTCTGTAGTCTCTCAATTTTTTTTTTTTTTTTCAGTATAAAGCACATTATTAATTTTACGTGTGACTCTTGTGTTATGAAGTTGTCTAGTGTTGTTTTTCCTGAGGTAAAATATAACAGAGGCTCATGTCAACAACCACGTTTTGAATGTGATCACGATGCTTTCTTATTTAAACATCTGTAGCAGGATCTTCATACAGACATTTAGAATTATAACTGTCATAACATAACAGTTATGGGGTTTTATTGGCTCTGTGTTAGCAAGGTTATATATTGTATGAGTTTAATGCACATATTTGTACATATTTCTCATTTATTATTCTTACTTTTATTATATATTTATATTGCTTTACATATATTGTTATATATTGTAACATTATGAACATAATTAACATGCTACATCGTCCTTTATTTGTATTTTTCTTATATGTCTTTATGCTTTTATATAAGAGCAACTGCAACGTCTCAATTCCCCCCCGGAGATCAATATAGTATTTCTGATTCTGACTGTGATGAAAAGTAGTTCATCAGTAGTTATTATTGGTTACACTTCCATCTTGTGGTACAAAACAGGTATTACACAAATTAAAAAAAGGGGCCCTTCGAGCTGTAAAAGTAAAACATTAGATCTGTTGAACAAAATTAGCAAATATTGTTTGTTTTTTTTATTAAAAAATGTGTGCTTATAAAAAAGGTAAAAAATGTGTTTACAGTACATAGTTATGACACAGATTTAAATAACACCAGACTGTACGTTAAGATATAAGGCAAAAAAAGGTTTTACAGGTGCATGACAACAAAAATGTTTCATCCATCTAATATTATTGCAGTTGATATCAGAAACAAGAGATGCCCTCTTAGTTCATTCACACACAATCTGATAAATTCAATATAAAACATTGTTTTATGCTCACCTGTCAAACCAATAAAAGCCAAACTTATTATTTAGCCACAAAAGAACTAAGATCTATCCTCAGTCAGTTGTTTTTTAAAATGAAATCTGCACGCTAGTAATAAGTCATTTGTTTTCTCAGCACGGCTTTGAAGCAATTACTTGTAAAATTTCCCTGTGGATACTGGCTTCCTGAGTGTTGATGTGGACGTCTCCCACCTGGCCGTTCTCATACCTGAGAAAGACAAAAGCAGAACATTGTGAGAAATCTGCAATATAGTCAGGAAATGTATCATCACACTGGCACAAAGGTTTTCTGTCTCTGCTGCTTCATGTTATACTCACACAAAGAGGAAACGTGTGCACACATGGTCGGATATCGGACACACCCAGATGTTCCCATGTTTTTGAAGATCCTTTGACGTTATGACTGTCAGGACATGCATACAACTTTGTCACAAAATCATTCCTTATATTATCAACTCAAGGCTCTTTGTAACACACATACAGTATACTATATCAAATATACCTTCACAGAGAGCAATGCAGTTTAGATTCCTGTTTTGCAGAAACCTGGACTGCCCCGGCTGTTCCTGAGACAAGGAGACAATACAGGATGAGATACACAAAACAAGAGAAGACGCCCTTGTACAGACAGACACATTTTAGACACATGAATGATAATGTACCTGTTTGATCTTGTTTATTTGGTTGCATTTCTGTATGAGTTCTTCTTTGGTGGGCATTTGGTGTCGCCCTTTACCCATCTCTGCACAAAAAAAATATGCTAGAATCAATAAGTAATGGTGATCTTTGTATAAAAAGGTCAATTTGTATGCAGAGTATAAATTAAAGTGTGCATTCATACCAGAATATCCAAATGATATGCTTGATATCGGACTCAGGTAGATGCCTTTCCCAAACGCAGCTCCATGAAGCTTGAATAAGAAACAATGGGAACACTTCAGTTGATTTAAAAGTCTCATAGGTCAAACTGTACACTTAATCTATAGAAACTAAACTCAGAAGTCTGTTGAAATCTCCACTGTGACATGATATTAGCTTTAAAGGCTTATATTAACTTAGCTCAAGGAATTCAAGACCCTTTGGTGTTTTCATACTCTACCTGTAATTTGGTATAAGAAGCATTAATCAGCCCATTTCTCAAAATCGAGTGCCAGTTTTCGATGTGGGAACCACTGAAAGAAGAGAAAATAGGGCCTAAACATATGAAAGAAGGATCATAGTGTTGATATGAAGGTTTTATATTAGTGGCACAGCTTTGTTTCTACTCACTGGAAAGCAAAAGTGCTGCCGTAAAGTTTCCTGGCAGCTTGAAAACGAGCCTCTTTGGATGGAGGGCTGGTGATCAACAGGAACTGATAGGGTGTGTGCATGAACTTAAGTTGCTGTTGTGCACCAAGTGATTAAAAGTAGACAAGCACAAACAGAATAAAATTTAAATAAAGTATAAAACCTAGTATATCATATAATATTTGACTAACTACTACTGCTGTAAAACTACTGAGTTAAGACGTCATATTCTAGCTGTGAGCTGCTCTATCGTACCCTGTTCAGCGGAAGCTTGACAATGTGTGATCTGTTGCTTGTTAAAATCCTGTTTGTCAAACATACAAACACACACCTGGATATGAATCTAAGAAACATTTGATGACATGTCAAGTTTTATGAAACACAATGAAAATATGTTTAGATTGTGTCACTCACCATTGTAGTAAGGGATGAGCGAGAGGGTCTATCTTGTCCATCTGCTTCTTCATTTCAGAATATGGACCCTGGATATGATCAAATAGTTTCATCGGTCTAATAATATATTAATGCAACTGTCAAGGAAACATTTACCAGCTTTTAGATTATTCTCAGACGAGGAGAACAAGATATGAACTTTGAAAACGGAGTCATGAGTGTGGGATTTATTTTAAGATCTCTCACCTGTGACATCCTCCTGATTAACAAGACACTGTCCAGTGCTTTTTGTAGTCTGTCGTAGCTCTTTCTCTGCCACAATAAAACAAGACATTCAAATGACATACTGAATATTTAATTACAAATCAAGTCAGTAATGCATTAGATTAGTTCAGCTGGTACCTTAGGATTAAAGGCCAGGGTTTTGGGGTTGCACGGATCAACAACAGAAGGGTACGGTTCAAATATGATGCTCTTGCGTGAAGACTGAAGGGCAGCTCTGCACATGGCCACCAGCAGGTCAACTACCTGTAGAACAGCCATTACTGCAACACATCAATCTTATATTACGATCACCAAAAGTGTGTTAAGTGTGTTACCAACCTCTGCACCGGTGGCAACCTCCTCTGTAGCTCCAGACATGACCCCCAACGTATAAAAGGAAAACACACACAGCTCCCTGGTGCAAACCGCTGGCTACAAACACACAGAGAACTAAATAGTGACAATATATTAACAGTCAACTGCATTTTTTTGGTTTTCAATCAGTAGATTAGCCAGTAAATCAGTCTTTGTAGGAATGTACCTTTAACATAGGGGCGTTCTGAAACACATGTCGCTCATCACAGACAACACAGTATTCGTTCAGCGTGGGGAGTCTCTGCTCAGCATACCTCATTATCTGTGAACACAATGGAAAACATCATTATAGATGCTGCTTGCATTTCAACTTACTATCTGCTTTACAGGAGGTAAAGAAAATGTAATGTCAAACAACTACTCGCTAAATTGCTGCTGCACTGAAAGTGCATATGGTAACCACTAATGCAATATAATAAATCTTATTGTCCATCATGGTGGAAATTTGTTTTTGCCTCACCAAACAAAGGAAACAACATAAAAAGCAGGCAAGCAGTTCATGTCAGTGTCTAGTGTGGCTTAGATCTACTCAGTCACTTTGTTGAGTTAACAATATTGATGGCACTTGGGATGAAGGACTTCTTAAACACATTTTTAGTTGCCAGAGGGACTCTATAGCTCAAACTGGCTGAAAAGAGGAAGGGAGCTATCTGCTCAACACCTTCTCATTCCCAGTGCGTCAAATACCGAGGCTTTGTCACGACCGTCTGCGTTTGATACTGATGCACAAGGCACCCTTTAGCGCTGTGTGAGACACACCAAGCTTTCCATTAACTACAATGTAAACCCATCCACGTCAATTAAACCCTCAGGGAAAGTGCGCCGGCAGTGTGGTGACATAGCTTTAGGCGCAAAAAGACACACATGGCGGGCAGGACGGGAGGTGGATGGGTCCAACAAACACAAGGCTTTCATCCAGGAGACTGCTGTTCGTGTCTCGGGCATCACGTTACAATTAGCTGTTCGTTCGTGTTCCCTGTTCACAACATTTAGTGTCATTTTCACTGTACAAACGTAGTAGTTTTAAGCCCAACCATGTTGTTTTTTCCTAAACCTAACTATAGTGGTTTTATTGCCTGAAACTAAGCAAGTGTTTTTGTTTAATTCACAACATTAAGCATGTGTTACTGCAAGCGAAAAGTGACACTGAGGGATCTGACAAAGCGTCAGTATATGTCGAGTTGGGATGAGAATGTGTTGATCTGCCAGGATACTCCTCGCCGTCTTCCTCGTCCTCTCTGTAAAAAGTTGAGTCAAGGGCTTTTAGGGTTTGGCAACTATTTTGCTTGCCATTGACACAATCCTAGAGAGTTTATTCTTAGATCTACAGTTTAGGTGACCGTCCAGGCAGGAAGGTGAAAGGTTAAAAGACTCTCAACAATAGTTTTGTACACTAATTCTAAAATCTGCTGACGTCCGCTGTGAAGATCTCTTGAAAATATTCTCTGTATTTTTAGAGAAGCTCACCTGGGAGTCCAAAGCTGTACTGAGGTATTATGCAAGTTGTGACACTGGGTGCAGTTACTCTTAAATTTCCCTCCATGACAAAATATAATAGTACCTGATTTATTCTGCTTTACCTGCACCAAGAAGCCGTGCTGCAGACTTGGGGTGGTCTTACAGTGCCTGATGGCCTGGGAGGAGAAAAGCAGCTCTATCAGCTGTTTGGTACTAAGCTGTGCTGATGACTTGACTGCTGACACCACCACCCTCTGTGGAAGAAGAGACACAAACACTCACTATTAAACTTACAGAACTTATTAGGTAATAGAAGAGACAAAAACTTGGCAAGATTGTTGCAACCATAAAATACCCAAGTGTATTATGACAGAGGTGTATTTTGAACTCACCTTTCCACTGGGTGTGTAGGTGAAGAGCTCTCCTGTGGGATTCTTGATGGTGTAGGAAGTTGTGTGATTTTTTAAACGGTTCATCGCTGGTGAAATGATCCTTCCTTTCGTAGTGGGTTCCTGGAGCTCACTGGACCTGCCCACACAGTGAGCGAGGAAGCAGTGAACAGAGACTTCAGAACACGTTGAATCAGCAACAAAACTGCTGGATTCATTAGATTGTCACATACTTTGATGTAGGGAGCCAGATGCTGAGTCGCGCACGAAATTTCTTGATGGTCCCACCTGGCCTGAACCAGCTGTGCCTTGTCTTCTGTCGGACTACGACGTTGTCATTGGTCAAATGTTTCCACTCCCGAGATAAGAAGACTGTGAGAACACTGGGAACAGACATGAACAGTTAGTCTGAGCAATAGGCTATAGGGCTGCCCTCTCTTAGTAAAATAGCCGACTAATCAGTCGTTTTGGTCTGGGTCAACTAAGATTTCTTTTGTCGATTAGTCATTTTTATGCATTTTTTCATGTTGAATGACTTATTTGCAAGAAACTTATGCGCACATCTGTGGTAAACACAAGTTTTAAAGGTACAGTGTGTAGGAATTGGTGGCATCTAGTGGTGTAGTTGTAGATTGCAACCAACTGATGCCCCTCCCTTCACTCCTCCCTTTCCAAGTACTGGCAGTACCACAGTTTTGGCTCACGTTATCGCAGTTTATTACATGGCTGTGTTAAATACTCGATTCTGATTACTTATTCACGGCGTTCTGCGGTCTGTAATTTCTTTATAACAGACTGTTGCTATGTATAGCAGACCATTGCTATGGGCGCAGTTCTGATGTTGGATTCTGCGGACCGTTTAAGTGTCAAATTATTGATATCTTAAGTAAGTAGCCGTGTAATAAGCGGGATAATGTACAGCTAGCAGGTCATTGTTGTGAAAAAATCCCCTTCAGGGCGATGAGAGACCCCTCTGCTTCACGTTGGGGTGCGCCCTGTCGGGGATTCTTTCACAACAATGACTGGCTCGCTGTACATTATCCCTTACTTAACAAGCGTGTCGGAGAACTGCGGTGGCCTTCAGGTAACGTAAAAATGGGAAAGGCTCTCTCTGGAGCCAAAGTTTGGTTTGTCCATTCTGGACTACTGTAGAAACATGGCGGAGCAACATGGCGGACTCCGTGAAGACGACCCGCTCCCTGTGTATGAACGGCTCATTCTAAGCTAATGAAAACACGATTCTTAGTTTCAGGTGATTATACACTAATGAAAACATAGTTATGAATATTATATTCAATTTCTGATGCTAGATCCCCCAAAATGTTATTCACTGTACCTTTAAAATCCTCATCCATAATTGAACTAAAAAGTTTAACATCTAAAAAGTGAAACCTGTAATAATGTGGAGGCCTATTGCAACATGAATTAACTGGTATAAAGCATGAAACATGAACACTCACTTCTGTAGTTGTTTCCTAAGGCTGAAATGAGTGTTGGATGGTTGAAAGACTTCGACTGAAGGTGCTGTGGTGAGAAACGTCACTTAATCAGGTGTCACATTGATTCATAGTAAATTCAAATTTATAGTAAATGTGTCATTGATGCTCACCAGGTCCGTCCAGATACTGAGACGGAGAAAAGTGCAGACGGATAACGATAGGCTCTGATGGGTTAATCCTCCAGGCTATGGTCGTTTCCTCCTGTGGACATCACACAGCACAATCATATTAAACACACCAAGATGCGAGGACAGCAAACACGTCAATATATTCTACATAAATTATTGTAAATTTAACTTACATCCAAAACGTTGGCATTTATGCTTAAGTCAACATCCACATCATCAATTGAGCCGTACTCCCTAGAAGAAGAAAAGGAAGTGGATGTGTCAGAATGTAGAAAAGCAACAGTAATCCTTTTAAAGAGGACCTATTGTGTTTTTTCCCCTTTCCTTTAGTGTGTTATAAATTTTTTTGTAGAAGGTCTGCAAAGTTACAAAGTCCAAAGTCTACGCCAAAGGGAGTTTCTCTCCCCCACAGAAACACTGCTCCTGAACTGCCTGAAACGCCTCGCTTGAAGTCCCGCCTTTTCTTCTGTAATGTGGTGATGTCACCAAGTAGCACATTTGCATAATACATGCCTAGCGGCTAGTTTGGCACGGCCTCAAACAAAGCTAGTTAGAGCGGAGCTGGAGCGGAGTCTGAAGGGTTTGGTTCAGTTGACCAATCACAACAGAGGAGGCCAGCTGACAAAGTGTTTTTTTGAACATTAAAGAAAGTAAACATCTTCTAGTAGAAACCCAAAATACAAGCATGCACCTGAAAATGAGCATAATAGATCCTCTTTAAGATCATGACTAAGAAAAGCTGCTCTGACCTGATGGAGACTGCAGAGTCTGAATACAAAGTCCTGACTGCCTTTACGTCAGTATCCAGCTGAGGGTGGCGAGTCAGGTCAGTGGCACAGCTCTCCTGCGGAGACAAACACTAACACACTTACCTTCTGCTCCAAACAGCTCAGCACCACAGGGGGCCGAGGGATTAAACCAGTCTCACATTTTTACAACAATGGCTGCAAAAAAGTGGGTAACACCTTATTTTCGCCAACCTTTATTTTTTTTAGCATTCATAAGCAGCATATAAACAATAAAAAATGGTTTATAACTTACTGTAACACACTATACTGTAGATGTAAGCAGATATAAGGAATATTTTAAGTGTTTATTAACATATTTGTCAACTATATTTGCAATTGAATGATTCAATCACATATTTTATATTTTAAAGAATATGACTGTTTATTATATAAAGAATGATATATTTATTTATTTATAAATACTTCTTTACTCTCATAGAAACTCCATTAGTTGATTAAGGCCAGGAAATGATGAGGAGCTGATAAACACTGCCGAAGAAATCTAGTAAGTGAATCTTGAGTTAAGTTTCTGTCTAACTGAAGTTTTGAACACATTTATGAACAGTTTTAAAACTGCTTGTACATGTGTATAAAGAGCTAATAGATGTTTTATAACACACTGGGAGGATTGTGTAATAAATGTAATGAATATGTTATAGTGTTTAATCACATATATTACCTGTTTATATGCTTGTTAGGGATGCTTCTAAGGTGAAATTATAGTTTAAGTATTGTTGCCAAATATATGAATAAAATGATATGTCATTATATCTGTTTACAGCTATATTATAGTGTTATAAACCATTTGTTAAGTGTTTATATTCTGGTTTCATGTTTCAAGAAGCACTTACTCCACAATATTAAACCAAATGGAGCCATTGCCTTTCCAGCATTCAGTGACCATATAATGATAACTTGTGATTTTTAATCAACACTACATATGCAACCATTTTCTATAGGTTGCTGTTTTCAAAAAGTCATTTTTTTTAAAGGCTAAACACAGATAAATATATTGAAGCAGAATATTTTGTTTGATAACATGTGAATTTTGAAAATTATTACATCTATCGTTTTTTCAATACATTTTGACTTTTGGGCTGTGGACTGCGACTACCTGGCAAACAGAGCAGACAAAAGACTTGAAACTTGACTTGGACTTGACAAAAAATGACTTGTGAGCGTCTCTGCTTTTTAGTTCATGACAGTTTACTTTGTATACTTTAACTTATAATACTTAGACAATGATTTATGTATTACATAAAGAGACATGCTCCTTTTGCTATTTGACTCTATGATTTGTGATGAGATTTAAAAAAATTATAAAATGTGTTGTTCTCGCATGCCTCTACGGTGAACAGATAATCCCAAAACTTGATGAATTGAAGTAAATTCATATCAAAACATCCTTTTACAAACTCTCACACACTTTAATAGGCAACTCTATCAAAAAGTAAGCACAATTACAAGCCAAGTATTCTTTTCTGTAAGCCTATAGGGCAAGAAGTATATCTTGATCAAAAGATTAAGTAAGTAGGCCTATAAGCCAAATATACTTAGACTTTTCTGTATACTTGTCAGTATGACCCAAGTGTACTTAAGTATCATTTTGTTAAATATATCTCTGATAAGTGCATAAAAAGTAAACTGAAATTATTATTATTTTAAGTTCAAAAGAAGTATACCAATAGCACACTTGAATAAACTTAATTTTGGTAAGGGACACTATGGACATATTGATTTAAGGGGCATTTAAAATATGTTTTGGTTATCTAAAAATGTGATAAAATAAAAAAATAAAACATTCAAACCACCAGAAAGTAATGCTTACAGTGATTCCACACATGATCTCCTCTAAGTCACTGTCCTCATCAGTTTGGCTCTCGGTCCACTGTTGGCTCTCCGTCTCCTGTCAGGTTAACAGGAGAAGCTGTCAATCAAAAGATCCTCTTATTTACACCACTAATTACTTCCTTCTGTCCAGCCAAACAAAGTCAACTAACCATGCAGCCCAGATTGATTTCAGTTATTTTCTGTCAATGTAAACAACTTACTATCCAGACTGTGTGATATTAAGAATATCATATGAATGTAATATGAATAGGAGAGGAGTGTTTGGGGCTCATCGACTCACCATGTGTTCAGTTTGGCACTTCTTCAGCAACATTCAATTAAATACTATGCTGGAAAAAACATGTGACTTAATTAGTTCAGATACCTCTACAATATACATATTTGAACACATTACTGTTAGTATCTTCTTCACAATTTAAACTATATTTTCATCACCAAGATTATTCTTATTTGCCTCACTTTATCTGAGCATCTTCTGGGACATTATTGAAAATGAAAATGAAAAGGCAGGAGCATGTTTGGTAATAATATGTTATGTTATCATGTCAGTGGCACAAAACCAAAAATAAAAGTGCTTACCTTTCCTGCATGAGAAACCTTGGAGTTCCCACATATTCCAATCAAACAATGATTATGATATAAAACAACAAAAATCTATAGCCCATACATGACGCGGAAACAACCAAACCAATGAATATTCCTGTTTGACGACTCGGCTGGCTGGTTGTGTTCGAACAGCAGGAAGTCCCACATGTTGAGTCTCAGACTTCAGTGTCACATGATTGGCTGACGGCCTGATCAGCTGAACCTGGTCCAGAGATCCAGAGAGAGGAGAGCATGAGGACACGTCCTGAAGCTCCAGGTCTAGTCCAGTCTTACAGTATCTCTGTCCTATTTGTGTTATATGAGTGCTATATCCTCTCCACAGTGTGTATCCCTTCGTAAAAGAGGAGAAAAACAAAACAAATCCATGTATCATATCCTCCACCAAAGTCAGGTTCATGAATCGGCTTTAGGACTGTGATGAGAACAAAGGTGGCACATCAGAAGGAGGGTGATATGTGTGATGTTTGCTGTTGATTAGTCTTCCTGTCTGTCTGCGGCGCTGCAGTCTGACCTTAATCGGCAGTTACCCTTGTTAGCAGTCGCCTGCTGCTCTGCAGTCTGGCCAGATTAGACACTTCAAGGACTGCATACATCTGTGCAAGTGTTCTCTCAACAAGTGCTTTTCTCACAGTAATCCACTTAGACAGGAGTGGGTGTCTGTTATGTGGCGGGGTTTATTTATAGTGGGTGGGCACAATATATAATATACTATATGTAATATAATATATAAATACTTTTACACTATACTGTATGCATGAACAGGAAAAACACAAAGCATAATTTCTGCTGAGGTGAGTCAACACGTCTCAGTGACAACAGAACATTATGAGCTCCGCAAAAGGTAGCAGGGATATTGATTTATATTGTATTATACTGTGCAGTTTTTGTGTTGCATCCACCCCCTTCTCATTTGATACACCTGCTGTTATATCATAACTTTCAGGCCTCATCTGTCGCGCCCACAAGATGAATAAACATGTTCACAGTGAATGATAAAGGGATCAGATTTCAGCAGCAAGCAGCAGCTCTACACAATATCTACTGCATCTGTTGTAGACACCAAACTATCAAAATCAAGAATTATCAGGAAGTAAACTGAAATAAATACAAGTTGGTAAATCCCTGAAGTACAATACCTTAATATTAATTCCACAGTTTAGCACATTTCAGTTGTCCTGCAGGTCAACTCTCAACCAGTCGTCCACAAGAGAGAGCTGTTGTGTGTGAGAGAGAGAGAGAGTCCCACAGATGGACAGTACTGTCACAATTCATACAATGTACTAATTGAACACAGTAGATTATGTACTAAAACACTGGTTCCCAACCTGGGGGTCCCAGCCCCCACTAGGGGTCGCCAAAGCTTCACAGGGAAGGTAGCGAGGCCTTCTTGATTTTAAGGGGTGTAAGACAACTTTTTGAAAAATAATATACAATCGGCTTATATCTCAACATTTCATTCATTTCTGTGAAGAAAACTAAATGAAATTGTTATATTTAAAGTTTTGATTATTATTTAAGATATAAACGGGATAAATCCACCAAAGAGCTAATAGAACAATGGCCGAACATCAGGGAGAAGGAAACACTGAATTTGTCAAAAAATAAGCCTATTAAGTATGTCTGACTGTTAAAAAATACACAATACAGACACAGATATATATCAGAAGTTCCTAAAAATAGCTGGAAAACTAATCTCTGATGCAAAAAAATCATCCAGATCGCTCATTTTCAACTTCCTGCTGTTATTGCGTTCACTGTTTGGGTTAATTGTACAGTTTATCAGTTGTTCCGTACGGTTATTGTAATACATTGAATATAATATGAACTATACATAAAATAGTCATGTAGTCAGGGGTAATCAGTTTACTCAATGATAGAAAAGGGGTCCCTTTTGAAAAACGGTTGGGAACCACTGTACTAAAAAACAGTAATTGTGGAATGTCACTGACAAACTTCACAAATACATAAATCTAAATGTTTTCCCACTGATTAGATACTCAATTTAAGTTTTCTTGGGTGTCCAGTCCACAAAGCTGCTTTCCCTAATATCTAGTTTTAATGTTTTGCAACAGTGAGTAACGCCACCTTTGCGCAATGCATTGTGGGAGAACAGTGTTCATCACTAGTACACTCTAAAAAGAAGCAGATTTAGTACGCATACTGACTGTTTTGAGTATACTTAAAGGTGCTATATACCAGTGGTTTTTGAAGTGGGGTCCGGGGACCCCAGGGGTCCTCGAGTGGGTTCCAGGGGATCCCGATCAAAAAGGGGACTTATTTACTTTCACTATAATTCCATAAGTAATGTATGACTATTTTGGTCATGGGTTCCATACACTTTCTGTAATAAAACTATCAGATGTGGGACACTGGGACAAAATCTTATCAAATGGGGGTCTGTGGTCTAATTTGCATCAGTTTACAGGTCCTTGATGTGAAAAAGTTTGGGAACCACTGCTCTATAAAATATTCAGAGCATTAACATAGCATCAAACAAGTATTCCCGATGTAAAGATATAGAGGAGTAATATCTACCGGAGCAGAGAATTAAGTCACTCTCCATCTGTGTGTGTTGTGATCCGAGCTTCTCCTTGCTTTGTTTACATCGCCGGGCTGGCCGGGCTTTTAGTGCATGTAAGCCCTACCGACTGGCTATAGCTCACGGCAAGGCCTATTGAAGGAGACTGGGTCATGCTTCATGAATGCGTCATATCTTTGGGGAACCACAAATGCACAGTAAATTCTGGTCTGCACTCGCCAAAATTGATCCAATCGCAATGCACGACCGTAACTTCAGTTACAGTGCACATGTGTTGTAACCCATACCCCAAGACCCGTATCCGCCCGTGTCCCAGCCTCCCTCCATAGGCCTTGGCTCACGGCTGCCGCTCTACACTGTGTTCATACAGCGGTTACAGCCGATAATGACGTCCTGACTGATGGTGCCGTTGCTTCAGCGTAGCATCCACCCTCCGGTTAACCTCTGTCAGCACTGTTGCCATTGTTTTCACTGTTAGCACCGTCAGCTGCAAGCTGCCGGCTCAGCCGTCGCCATGTTGAGAGCTGTGCAGAGGCAATAGAAATGCTCCCAATCTTGCATTCAGTACCTTTAATATTGTCACTTTTGCTGTCACAGTTCAGGAATAGTAGGTTTGGACCAAGCCGCAGAGAGAACTGAGCAGGAAGCAGCAGGTGGTGTTAAAAGATTTAATGGTGAATAAACTAACAGAGAGCAGGAGTCAAAAAAAACAGGCATCAACACAGGCAAATCCCCAAAACACAGACCAGCAACACTGAAACACTGAGAAACTAACTTTCTTGAACAGGTGAGACGACAAACTGAAACATGGACAGGGAAACACAGAGACTAAATACACAAAGGACTAATTAACTAACGAAACACAGGTGTGGGAAAAAGACAAAGGCAGGAAGCAAAACAAACAGGAGTGAACTTTCAAAATAAAACAGGAAACAGACTAAACCAAAACCCAGGCCCATGACATTAGCAGCGTGAACACACAACAGACTCAAAATCTGCTTAGAGTATATGTAGTATATAATAAAGTAAATAAGAAAATAAGATAATAAGAAAAATAGTAAATAAGAATGTATTCTTAATTGACTTGCCTGGTTAAATAAAGGTTAAATAAAATAAAAAATAAAAGTATGGATTTAGGAGACAGATAGGATGTGTTGTTACCATACAGAGAATATACCTGAAAATGTAGAAACTTAAATAAATCTGTAATTTTGTTAAAATTATGTGGAATAAGAAGGGAAATAATTTTGACCGGATGATTATATCAATGTTTTATCAATATGTTTTACAGCGTAATATGCAAACTCAGACAATTCATACATGTTGATGCCAAATCAACACAATTACTTGTGTGTTACTGAAGTGATGTTAGATGTGTCCAATGTGTCTTGACTCTTTGGAAGCAGAGATATTGTATCTCAATGGGACATTCCTGGCTAAATAAAGGATCACTAAATAACAAAAACTGAACACATGCAGTTGAAGCAGACGTGAACTGTGAACTGTGAACTGTGAACTGTGAACTGTGAACTGTGGCGTTTCTCTCCATCGGCCTCAGCCCATCTTTGGGTTGCACATTTATCCATACATGGACGGGAGGGTGAAAGTCAGTCTGGAGTCAGATTTCCACGTCTTGAGGGATCACAGCATCCACACGCTCCAAGAATATTTAGGAGTCATAAATGACACAAATTAAATACTGGTCACTTTATTGGTACTAGGTTAAACAGTTTTGTAGGGCATAAACATACATAGACCTTATATCGTCCTTTAAAAATTCAAATTAGCTCCCATAACTCACTACATGTTTCTGGTCCAGTTAAGATATTTTTGAAGGTTACTTCATGCATTTGTTAGTTCAGGTTAATTAGCTGCCAAGTCAGCAAATGAAGACTGCAGCTTTTTTCCCTCGGTTTTTCCAGTTTTCCATTCCGTTAATACAAAGGACATATTTTATTATTATTTATTTTATTTTATTTTTAATATTTTAGACAAATATTCTTCCCCTTTTTCAATTATTAGAATATAAATTTGGCTGTTGAGGAATATAAAAATAATGTGCATCTGAAAAAGGATTACACACAGAGAGAATACAAAAATGATGTTCCCCTATCAGTAAATCAAAATGATTGAATTACTGAGAAGCACATTAAATATCAGTAAGGAGAGTGCACATACAGTATATGTTGAACTTGGCACTGGGAGGATCTGGTTTTATGTTGTGGTACACTGTGTTCCAGATATGTTCCTCAGGCTACACAGAGCCAAGCATGGCTTTACTATATATATACATTTACACATTGGAAGAGTTACAACCAGACATATGGTGTGTCATATACTGTACTCTATCTTTAGTGAAGGTGTGTCATATGTTGCTATACCTGATTGATGCATGCATTTGTGCATCTGTAATACAATATGTTGATATTAAGTTTGCATCTCTGTAAGCTTTTGCTTTTGACTTATCAGCTGTCACACCCTCCACTGCATGGCTGCACCTTTCTTCTAATTTTAAAGCGTCGTTACTGTACAGTATATCAAGCTCTAAGTGAATGCATTTGGACTGTCATATCATGATGCAGGAATGCAGACACATTCAAACTGCTGCTGAGCTCAGTAAACAAACTAAAATGATAACATATGAAAGAAGACATAAAGAAGATGATGGGTCTCCTTCAAAATGAGAGATCATAGTGCACATGTCATTACATTTAATTGAATCATAAATAAAGGAAAAAAATAAATTAAATCATAAATAAAATAAAAAAAATTAAATGCATCTAAATTACAAAAAAAAAAAAAACATATTGAAAAAATAATAAATTCCTGGCATAGGTGTGGTCTTGCAGGCGTGCATCTGAAAAAACATGTTTTATTAGATGTTGCATGATGTTTATGATAATATATCCTGGAAAGGATGCTAAAGGAACCACTTATGTGTGTTTTTGTATTTCTGCACTCAAAATGTCCTCACAAGAACAGAAAAGTGAGCAATACATGTTCCAATAAACCTATTTAAAGAGATTTAACAGATTTGTGTTTAGAGTTCAAATACAAATAAGGACAATATAGGTTAAGCATGGGTAGAGTAAAGTTTGAGATCAGAGGTCAGGACAGCTGGTCCTCATAATTAGCCATAATACAAATATTTATATATTACATATTTTCAGGTGGAATTTCATTCATTCTCACTGTGCAATATCATTTTTCCACTTGTGCAATTTTTTAATAGTTTGTTTATTGTCAATACTGTATATACTGCTCCTATTTTTATACTTCCTTCTATTGAAATTGTTCATATTTTGTTACACTGTGTTAGCTGATGCATCTTGTTTTTTGCACTATCCCCTTTGCTGCTGTATACTGCAAATTTCCCCACTGCGGGACTAATAAAGGAATATCTTATCTCTTATATTTATTGAGTTATGAAGACAGACAAACATAAAACAACTAATATTGAGACACGATTTAACTCCTTGGTCCTATATATATTTAAAAGCAGTAAAGCAGCACAGCCTGAATTACAGTTACAGTTGAAAGGTCAACAGTAGCTCATAGTTTTAGGAGCCTCAGGTTCAGGCTCATGTTATCAGCGGAGAGCTCTGTGATTGGCCAGGCGAACAACACTCGCACCTGCGCTGTATCCTCCCTCAATATTTGTCCAACTTCTGTGATTTTATTCGAAAATTTTACACTGTGTTTTATATTCACGTATAGAAAACAACTTCCGTTTGAAAAACATTCGTTCAACTAGCTGTAAAAAACGGTAAACGGTGCCGTAATTGTCGCGCCCTATATTCTGTGTCACCGGGCGTTGGTGGCGTAGGAAAGTAGTTCCGGTTAGTGAGGGGGATAAAATCTGTCCCTCCAGAAGGACCAGTGGCGTCTTGGTTCTGCAAAGTTCACCCAGTCGGTGAGTAGCAGCAAATAGATTCAACTTTATCACACAAAGAGTTTATATTAAGTTTTACAAGTATTATATTTTAAATGATAATTTACTGTCATGTTTTTAAAAAAAGTAAAAATACTAATTTCAATCACTTTTCAAACTTTTTCACCCAATTATATTAAAAGTTACTATGCATGATCATATTAATTATGCATGCATTGTATTTATATAATATTTATTTCAAATATACAAATAAACTGTATCTAAAAGGTCGATTTGGTTGTGCACTGGTTTGCACATACAGTTCCTTTATGCACTGTACAAGGGTTTAAGTCCCATACAGCTCTTTAGCTTTGATTTATTAGTGAATTGCTTCTCTGCTCTACTTTTATAAGTATTATATTTTAAATGATAATTTCCTGTCATGTTTTAAAAAAAAGTAAAAATACAAATTTTATCACTTATCAAACTTTTTCCTCAAAATCACCCATTTATATATTAAAAGTTATTATGCATGATCATATTAATTATACATGCATTGCATTTATATAATATTTATTTCAAATATACAAATAAACTGTATCTAAAATGTCAATTTGGTTGTGCACTGCATGGTTTGCACTTGCAGTTCCTTTATGCACTGCACAAGGGTTTAAGTCCCATACAGCTCTTTCGCTTTGATTTATTAGGTAATTGCTTCTCTGCTCTGCATCTTGTACAGATAAAGAAATGTGTTTCTACTCAACCTGCATGTTTCAAGAAACTTTTTTTTCTTAATAAAATAAATATCAGCCTAATTTATGAGTTACTCTGTAATTTATTACATAGCTATTAATTAGTTAGATTACACAAAGCTTTTGTTGACGGCATTACTCAGAAATACCTGAAATGTGGCTTTGACCTTGTCATATATGGTATATATATATATATATATATATATATATATATTAAAAAAAAACATGCAATGCAATGCAATGCATTATCATGCAATTATAATGGATTTAGTCATTTTCCTGATATGTTTTTGTTCTGATATGTTTCTATAGTCCATAAATGGTCTAAGCTGCCCGCGTTATTTTAGTTGAGGGGCAGGAATGGTGTCCCAGCACACACACCTACCATGTTTCCATGCACTGACAACACTCATTTGTCATGCATGTTGCATACACCTCTACTATACTACTGAATCCTGATAACTCTGCTGCTTTGTCCATTTAATGTACATTGTTTGGATTCTCAACTCAGGCAACATACATAATGTTTTCCAGCTTCCTCCTGCAGTTATTCCGTGAGTGTGTCTAAATTACCTTCAGCCTCTGTCAAGTGACTCCTCTTCTTCAGCTGCACATAAACTCCCGCTGGAATGTGGGAGAGTGCAGTCAGGCAGGCACATATACTGTTGTTGTTACTCTTTGCACGGGCTGTTCGGTCGGCTCGCACAGTCACTGTGGAGAGGTCACACCTTCCTATAAGTTTGTACTTTTCCATTTAGATATATGATTGAACCTTACTATACTGTAGTTTCTGATATCCACACTCTTTGAATATGTATGTGCTCACATTTATGTACCTTCCTACATGACCTATAATAGATGTCAGAGGTTGAGTTGTCAGCTATTAATCGATCATCGCACTTGTTTCCTCCTCTGTCTCCACAGACCGTTTCCGGCAGACACAGAGATCCAGTCATGTCGAAGTCAAAGGATATGGGCTCTTCCATCATTCACACCCAGCAGATGCATGCTGCCATGGCGGACACGTTCATGGAGCACATGTGCCTGCTGGACATCGACTCTGAACCCGCTGTGTCTCGCAACACTGGCATCATCTGCACAATCGGTCAGACTCATTAACAAACCCTGTTGATTCAAAGGTTATCTCGTTGTATCTTACAAATATCATATTTAGCCTTGTATTCATTCACCTGTCTCGATGCAGGACCTGCATCCCGATCTGTGGACATGGCCAAGGAAATGATCAAGGCTGGGATGAACATTGCAAGAATGAACTTCTCTCATGGCACACATGAAGTGAGTCAAGGATGAAACATATTCAGCAAATACAGTCCCTAGTAGTTGCACTACACAATCCCAAATGGGGATTTCACAGCAGCTGATTTACCAGCAGCTGTCGAAGCCTAAAACACCGGCTGTGACATCACTGATTCAAGTGTGTGCAGAGTTTGATCCCAGACGGAGCAGTTCAGCAGTAGTTTCTTTACCCTCTGCAAGTGATTCAGAGTGGATTTGCCCTTTACAGCTACAGCCGTCAGTGTGACATTACTCTTGTGGCCTGGTAACGTCTGTGGCTGTAATGTGATCCATGAGCTTGTACTTGCCCCTTCAGTATCAGGGTCTGTGTCGTAGCTTGAGATTTGGCGAGCCAATTGCATCACAGCCAACTCTTTGGCCGACCTTCTACTACTGACCCTTTGCCTTTAAAAGTCATGCCTCTTTACCTTTTTCACTGTCACCTGAGTGGATGAGCCTTCAAATCTATCTTCAGCTGTAGTGTGAACACCCGCAGTTGATATTTGGATCTCCAAAGGTTAAAAGCTTTTTTTCAATGTAGCTCAACTTTCAGAGTTGCTTTTGAGTTGTCTGTCCAGTCCAGTGTTTTAGCAACAAAAAATAATAAGATTGATAATCAGAACTCCAGAAAGTTACAACTTATATATGATTTATTATGAGAAGGGCAAAATAGATCTGACCTCTGTCTCATTGGTGTGTCAGTTGTCAGTACGGCTATAAATAGGTCTTCTGTGAGAGTCCGCCTGGCAGCAACAGTGCCAGTAGAACACATGTAGTGAAACCACAGTGAGGCGTTCATTATTGACAGTAGTCAGTACCACAGCTGTGGACAGTTTTCCATCACACGAAGTAGGAAATTAAAAGTATTAATTTAATTTGTCAAAAACCCTGCTTTAAAGGCTTTAGCATCAACTATTTTGGAAACTATTCATGTAATCCCTGACAGCTGGTTATGTACAGTGAAACTATAATGAGCTAAAAATGGGTTGCAGTTGTCATTCAAAATGTACTGCATAGAGTTATGTAACCGTGCTGTCCTTGTGGCCGAGTTTGTCCACCTGTTGTTGTACCAACTTCAGTTTAGAGATCCAGTGTGTAGCATTTCGTGGGATCTATTAGCAGAAATGGAATATAATATTCATAACCATGTTTTCATAAGTGTATAATCACCTGAAACTAGGAATCGTGTTTTCATTAGCTTAGAATGAGCTCTTCATATCTACATAGGGAGCGAGTCCTCTTCCTCTTTAAGTCTTTTTTTAAGTCTTTCACGGAGTCCGCCATGTTGCTCAGTAGCCCAGAACAGACAAACCAAACACTGTTTCTAGAGAGAGACTTTCACGTTTTTACATTACCTGAAGGCCGCCGTAGTTCTCTGACACGCTTGGATAGTGAGGGGTGATCGGAGGGGTCTTCAGTTGGCTGCAATCTGCCACTAAATCCTACACACTCTACCTTTAAGAATATAACACATTTAGAGATAATCTTTTCTCCACCTAAATAAAACAAGCTATTATGACTATCTCTAATGTAAATTATTCCACTTTTTTATGTTATTCTATTTGATTTATTGAGGTTTTCAATGTGATAATGTTTGTTTAACACCCCACTTCATACAGTACCATGCTGAGACCATCAAGAATGTCCGCGACGCAGCTGAGAGCTTCGGCCCCGGATCTGCTGACTACAGACCTCTGGCCATCGCTCTGGACACCAAGGGACCAGAAATCAGGACTGGACTTATCATGGGAGTGAGTTCTTGCCAAGTTACCAAGGCTCCAATGAGGCCATTTTTGATTTATTGCACAAATAACTGTATGAAGATTTCATGCAGCAGTTTTCCTCCTGAGAATGAACAAGCTCTCGCTCTGTTGTCTTGTTCAGAGTGGCACTGCTGAGGTTGAGCTCAAGAAGGGTGAAACCATCAAGCTCACATACGACGACCAGTACATGGAAAAATGTGATGAGAAAGTTCTGTGGCTCGACTACAAGAACATCACAAAGGTTGTGCAGATG
Organism: Sebastes fasciatus; assembly: GCF_043250625.1. Classification (NCBI taxonomy): domain Eukaryota; kingdom Metazoa; phylum Chordata; class Actinopteri; order Perciformes; family Sebastidae; genus Sebastes; species Sebastes fasciatus. Next base: position 19,034,719 of record NC_133798.1, on the reverse strand, counting down.
GGAAGCCACATCTACATTGATGATGGTCTGATTTCCCTCAAGGTTAAAGAAGTTGGTAAGCACACAAACAATCATCTGTTTGGTTAATCTTTCATGCAGATTTAGCTTTCACCTTTATGCGTAATCGTGGAAATTAAGTTTCTCTTCATTCTCTGTGTCCGAAGGCAACGACTTCCTGATGTGTGAAATTGAGAATGGCGGTACCCTGGGCAGCAAGAAGGGCGTCAACCTGCCTGGAGCTGCCGTCGACCTGCCTGCTGTTTCTGAGAAGGACATTCAGGACCTGCAGTTTGGCGTGGAGCAGGGTGTCGACATGGTCTTCGCCTCCTTCATTCGTAAGGCTGCTGATGTTCACGCTGTCAGGAAAGTGCTTGGTGAGAAGGGCAAGGACATCAAGATCATCAGCAAGCTGGAGAACCACGAGGGCGTGCGCAGGTATCAGCAGTCAGACTTGAATCTGCGCAGATCTGAATCTTTGAATTGTTAAACTGACTTTTTGTTCTCTTCGTCCGATAGATTCGATGAGATCCTGGAGGCTAGCGATGGCATCATGGTTGCCCGTGGAGACCTTGGCATTGAAATCCCAACAGAGAAGGTCTTCATCGCCCAGAAGATGATGACTGGCAGGTGCATGAGGATTGGCAAGCCCATCACCTGTGCCACACAGGTCCGTGACATCAGTATAGGACGACTGTTTTGTGGAAAGCATTTTAAAAAGAAAAGTGAATCAGAGAGTCTTGTTGTTTCTCCTCAGATGCTGGAGAGCATGACCAAGAAACCCCGCCCTACTCGCGCTGAGGCCAGCGATGTCGCCAATGCCGTGCTGGACGGCAACGACTGCATCATGCTGAGTGGTGAGACCGCCAAGGGAGACTATCCCCTGGAGGCCGTCCGCACACAGCACAAGGTAAGAGTCTGGTCCCATTCTTCAATGTTTAAAAACCATACCAGTGTTTTTGGTCATGCAAATTGTGCCATCACCTGTGTGTCTCAATCTGTTTATGTGTTTGAGGCTGTGAGAAAGCCTGCATTATCAGTATTAAAGCCCTCTAACATTTGTTGTGGCATGTGGTGCATTCATGTGCTCTTGGGAAACATATAAGTCTTGAGAGTTGGCTGCCAACCTGCAAAGTTTTTAATGAAAAAAGATACCAAATTTACCAATCAAGCAACACATTAGTGCTGGTAACTTAATGGCTTTGCACCCTTTGTCTTTATATACATAGGCACACACACACAGATACCTGAAGCACTTAAAAGAGAAAAAAATACTTCTGAAGTGTAAACACAAACGATCCATAAAAGACAGGGATGCTTCTATTGAAGACAATGTTTGCTTTGAGGTGTAAATTACATTTTCTAAATCATGTAGAATGAAGAGTAAATTATCTTTTACATCACTGGTACCAGCTTGGGTTTTACTAACAGCTTGTTTGGTATTTGTTCAACTTGCTTTGTGTATCCCTGTTGCACCGCACCTCCCTCCGTCCATCTGCTGTCTTTTCCCGCATTGTGCTTTAACTGTGTGTTCATATTACTCATGTAGCATGTGTCTGAGGATCTGCAGTGCACAGCAACAGTCCCTGGACATCCTGGCCGCCACTGTTGTTTAGCTTCATGTCTCAGTGTGCTGTCAGGTATGAAGAGGTTATAACTGCCCCTTTGTTTTGTCCTTTAAAATACAAACTAACTCCTGATTGTGTGACTGCAGCCTGACACGACTGTAATCTGTTTTTTATTTTCACATGCTTAGATTGCCCGTGAAGCCGAGGCAGCCATGTACCACAGGCAGATGTTCGAGGAGCTGCGTCGCACCTCTCATCTGACCCGTGACCCCACGGAGACCGTCGCTATCGGTGCCGTCGAGGCTTCCTTCAAGTGCTGCGCCAGCGCTATCATCGTGCTCACCAAATCTGGCAGGTGAGACTCCAAGAAGAAGAAGAAGTCCATCCTGTAAACCTCCTCTGTAAAGCTCTGACTCATAATATCCCACACGGCGCCCACTTGTGAGCAAAGAAACTGGTGTATTATGACATCTCTCTATCCCTCCGCCTCCGCTCCCTCCCCAACACAAACCCTCGGCTCATGTGAAGTGTGCCAACTTTCACAATCCGTGCTCCACTGATGACCTTTTGAAATCTGAACCCTGACATTTTATAAGTTAATTTTAACTCCCTGTTCATTCCTCTCCACTAAAGAGTCCATCTTCACCACACATGATACAGAAGACGTTTCACTGTCAGCGGAGTGGATCTCCTAATGATAATGGCATAATTAAAGCAGCTATAATTAATATCTCCATATTCACAATGGATCACATGACTACTTAAAGGAGTGGTGCAGATAATTATCTCCTGACTCTGCTGTTCACCTCAACATGACGGAGCTTTAGAGCGTCTTTAAGCTCATTGTTTGGCTGTCCGGCTCGCATATGTTTTAATTTAATTTGAATTTAATTTGAAAAGGGACAATGCACATTAATCAACATTCAAACAAGTGTAATCATTGGATGTTTTCATCGGCAATCCTTTTGCCTGATGTTGTAAGGCATCCAAGCTATAATAATAAAAATAATTATACAATATGTACAATAGTAAAAAGATGATAAATGCGAGATAGGATGCATTTTTATTGCCTCCGCATGGCTCTCAACATGGCGACAGCTGAACCAGCAGCTCGTGGGCAACAGTGCTAACAGCGCTAACAGTGAAAACAAAGGCAACACTGCTGACAGAGCTAACAGTGTTAACCTAGGTGGGAACCGGAGGGTGTTTTGCTGAGGTTCACTCTATCTCTGCTCTCAAAGCATTGTTTTCAGCTGCGAAAAAGCTCTAAAAACCCACTTTACACTACCTACTCAGCACCAAACAACAGACAGACAAAGTTAGAGACTAGCTGGTGAACATAGTTGAGCAGCCAGCAGCTAAAGAGACAGATATTTCCCTCAGTAGTTGATGGAGACTGAAAACAGAGCTAAAAGAGAGAGAATATTGGCCTTTTACTTTAAGTGGCCAAAGAATCACTTATTGAATTGGGGTTAAAATTATTAAACTTTCAGTTCTATATCTTTGTAATAATTTCTACTTGCTATCTGCAGGTCTGCTCACATGCTGTCGAGGTACAGGCCCCGTGCCCCCATCATCGCTGTGACCCGCTGCGGCCAGACCGCCCGCCAGTCCCACCTGTACCGCGGTATCTACCCTGTGCTCTACACCAAGCCTGCCAATGATGTCTGGGCCGAGGACGTTGATCTGCGTGTGAACTTTGCCCTGGAAGTTGGTGAGTGGTATTGTTTTTTGTTAGAATAGAGTGCTGCAGAGATTACATATTTTTGTAGGCCAACCAGGAAGTTAGCATTGACCTGGTTCCCTCGACAAAAGGACAATGTGATTTTTCCATTGGAATTTGGATTATTGCAAAAAATAGACTCTGTGGCAAACACACGTTTATGATACTTATATGTTTTTTTCCGTAAGATAATCTCCACAAATGAACACCACTTTTATGATTTTTGAAGCGTAAATTAAATCGGCAGAAGTAAAAAACTAACGTTAGGCTATAAACGAACTACACCACGAACTACACCACCACGGTTGACTTCACATCACCACCACTAGGCTAAAGGCGGACTAGTGTTTGGCTTGATGACGTTTAGTAATCCAATTTAGCCACTTGCTATCAACCGCCTTTTCTAAGATACGTAAAAGCTTCTAAAGTCATGAGTGGGATAATTACTGACGTTATGTCGTTATGTGATGTTATGTCGTAGAACAAAACATTAAAATTTCTTAAAATTGTGTTAACCACAGACCTTATTTCAGGCATCTAACTAAAAACACATCCAAAAAACCCATTGACTTTGAGACAAGGGAACCGGAAGCACTAAATGCTAACTCATTTCCGGGTTTTAGAACTTCACGCAAGTGAAGTCAATTTCTTTGTATAGCCCAAAAAAACCACTCTATTAATCTAAAAAAAGATATATATCTTTTTTTTACAGTTAAGTAAAACTGTTATGGGGTAAGAGATATGGGATAGTTTTGTTAATTTACAGGAGTCACAAGGTTTTATATTTAATTAACTGAATCCTTATTCTTCCACTAACGCCTCTTTTTTCTCTATCTGTAGGCAAGCACCGCAAATTCTTCAAGTCTGGTGATGTTGCCATTGTTGTGACCGGCTGGCGCCCAGGCACCGGTTACACCAACACTATGAGAGTTGTGCTGGTGCCTTGAACATCATCAAAGGACATTAGTAACCGCTCCCCTTCCCCTCTCCTATAACCTGCCTCCACTTTTCTTTCTGTTGGTCTTCGTCATCACCAACAGAAAATCAAAACCAGGCCGCTCCTTCAAAGGACTTTTGAAGGTGTTGTTCACCGACAGTAACTCCCTGATTCCATATTTGTAATTTATTGTCCAAATCCTGCTGCCAGAGACTGAACTCAAACCCTTCTAGTGGAAACTCTTCTGCCGTACGTGTGCCGACCATAGAAACACGTTTGCATGGTGAACAGAGTGGAAGTCAGTGTTCCTCTGCATGCACTGTTAAGTACAGGTTTTGTCTTTTCCTCTGTTTTTGGTTCTTTAATTATCCAGAGATAAACATAAATATGTACTGCTATTCTCCAGTGGTTCATGCTGGACTGACAGTTGGCACAAAATGATCTGGTATGACCGGGTGTCTATCCATTAAAAGGAATTCTTGGGTCAACTGTGTTTGTTTTCCTCTCGTAATCACTGTCACACTAAACTGAGACAAGAGTCACTTTTTCATTCAAGTATTCCAGTGAGAGACATTTTTCTTTTTTGGGTTGGGGTATTTTATGCCTTATGTCATTTGATAGCGTTAAAGGGGAGATGAAAGGAAAAAAGGAACAGATACCTCAACGGATACATGACATCAGACTACAGTGGTGGAAGAAGTATTAGCATCATAATATACTTAAAGTACAAGCAGTATTATGCAAGAACGTCTCTTTTCAGAATAATGTACATTATTGAATTATAATTATTGATGCATTAATATGTGCATCACTTTAATATTGCAGCTGGTAAAGATGGGTGTATTTTTTTTTACTTGTGAATTTCACTAAGGGAGCAATAAAGTTTTCTTTTTCTTTTTTATCATGGCCAAAACAAACAATATTATCGTGATATCTATAGAAAATTTGACAAAAACAAAATAATACTATCAGTCAAATTCATCTTTAACTTTGTTTATTGTGTAGGAAACCGATGGATTGCCTACTCCGGGTAGGGAATGAGTCCTTACCCCAAGTGAAGGAGTTTAAGTATCTCGGGGTCTTGTTCGCGAGTGAGGGGACGATGGAACGTGAGATTGGTCGGAGAATCGGAGCAGCAGGGGCGGTATTGCATTCGCTTTACTGCACCGTTGTGACGAAAAGAGAGCTGAGCCGGAAGGCAAAGCTCTCGATCTACCGTTCAATCTTCGTTCCTACTCTCACCTATGGTCATGAGGGTTGGGTCATGACCGAAAGAACGAGGTCGCGGGTGCAAGCGGCCGAAATGGGTTTCCTCAGGAGGGTGGCTGGCGTCTCCCTTAGAGATAGGGTAAGAAGCTCAGTCATCCGTGAGGGACTCGGAGTAGAGTCCTTGCTCCTTTGCGTCGAAAGGAGCCAGTTGAGGTGGTTCGGGCATCTAGCACGGATGCCTCCTGGGCGCCTCCCTTGGGAGGTGTTCCAGGCACGACCAGCTGGGAGGAGGCCACGGGGAAGACCCAGGACTAGGTGGAGAGATTATATCTCTACTCTGGCCTGGGAACGCCTCGGGATCCCCCAGTCAGAGCTGGTTAATGTGGCCCGGGAAAGGGAAGTTTGGGGTCCCCTGCTGGAGCTGTTGCCCCCGCGACCCGATCCCGGATAAGCGGTTGAAGATGGATGGATGGATATTGTGTATTTTGTCTCTTTTTTGGCAAATTAATTACACTCAAAACGAGTGTACAAGTCTGTAACCATAACTGTGTAAAAGCGTGATTTAAGAGGTGCTGGATTATTTACACAATATTATCATATGTATATTGACATGATATCAATACCATTTTTTTAAATATTATTATCTCCTATAGCGGTATATCGCGACACACCTATCCATAATAATACATCATCATTTAATTGTTGATTATATTTTGTATTATTAAAGCTGAAGAAGGCGAGATTGGTTCAAATATGATTAAAAAAAGTTATTTCTATAAAACGATCGCTATAACCTGGCAGTAGAACATTAAACAGGTAACCTGAAAAAAATCATGTGCCTCTGTCTCCGGTGTCCGGAGGAAAAGTACCAGTCAGAGCTGAGCTGGAGTCTGCTGTCCAGCTGCTGTCCATGAGAGCCGGCTGTCAATCACTCTCGAACTCCGACCAAACGGTCAATCTAGGCAGCAATATTCAATATATAATAACAATATTATGTTATTGTAATGTCTATTTCTCACCTCAGATGGTTTCAGAATCATCTTGTAGTGTACTGTTTAGCTGTAAAATAAGAAAGTTTGTGACCCGGCAGCCATGTTGAGATCAGTTGAGGAAATACCAAGCATCGCTCACATGACCAGAGCACAGCCAATAGGAACGCTCTCTCTGAAATGACCTGTGATTAGTCAAAGTCTGCGATTATTTAAAGCCTGAAAACAGAGCCATGAGGAGGTGCAGAAGTCTAGTTTTCTCTCAGAACACTTGAATTACAATATGCTGAAAGGTTATTATGGGATTGTTGCCCAATGATGCCAACAAATTGTTGCGTACTGAAGCTTTAATCTGAATCTGCAAAGTAATTTAAGTTATTAAATAAATGCAATGGAGTATAAAGTACAAAATTTCCCTCTCTGAATTGTAGTGGAGTAGAAGTAAAGTAGCAGAAAATGGAAATACTCAAGTGAAGTACAAGTACCTCAAAATTGCACAGTACTTGAGTACTTAGTCTTCCAGCACTGTCAGACTATTATATAATAATCTCATCTAGTGGAGTTATTAAAGGAAAGGGAACAGCGGGTCTGTCAATTCTTTGTCCAGAACGACATATAAAAGTTTTGTCTGCTTTGGATCGACCTTAAAATCTTATTTTAATCGAAACCTTGCAGCACCACTGAATTAAATATCTATATTTACTCACTAATCCAGCAGTTATCAACTCCATGAACACGGCAGATCATTTTCTTTGTACTGATGAGTCGAATATCTGGCAGATTACAATCCTAGCTATTTTGAATGTGTGGCACCGTGCAGTTCTCAATTTATAATCCGGCTTAAAGTCTGAAACTTCACCAGCGTTTTATCAGATTCTCCTCGCCACGCTCTCTGCTCTTGAAAAAAAGAAAACAGCTAAGACGAGCATCATTGACCATTTGTTATTTTATTGCACTGAATTCAGTAGCTAAAATAAAATATGCCTAACATACATACATACATAGGTGGTGGAATCCTCAGATTAAAAGGCAGCAAAATGAGAAATAAATATATAAATAGATGAATGACTGACACCTCTTCTCCTACACACACCTTTAAGTTGACTGCACTCAACGTAACCGTACACTCGACCCGAGCCTCTGGCAGGTGGTGCGGGGTTGGAGGAGAATAGTAATGAGGAATTGATCGAGCCCATTGGCAGTGACTGGCTAGGGACTGATAGTATCTCTCTTCGCTCGGGTTCAGTAACCAGGCAGCTACAGCCACTGGACACGATCCTCCGAGGGTTTGACCCGCTGACTTCACAGTTCCTCGCCAACCACACGGAGAGAGAAGCGTCATCTAAACACATGAACTTATTAACAAGTAGAAGGATTTAAAAAAGCAGTCAGTGATACACGTCTTATTGATTCAGCATAGCATCACAAAGCAGCAATTGTTCAACAAACAAATCTTACAATCAAACAATGTAAAATTAAAGAGGTAAATATGCAGCATATGTGACCCATCAGGGTTTCTTGTTAACCACGGGTCCTGCTTTTAGCCCTTTGACTGGTGCAAGAAACATTCAGATCAGTCTTAGTGCATTGCTGGTTTCAGGATGTTTGATTATCCACAATTGCTTTTATTCCATTTAATTCCCTTGTTTTAATCTGAAAACAGAACCTCACTCATTGACTCAAGTGCTTCTATTCACAGTACCTTTGTATACCCATAAAAAAACACAGATTATTGCATACAATGCTGATGGCACACAAACAAATGTTCGGTACCGAAGTTATTGAAATGAGTTGGCATCAGCGGTGCGTCTCGGAGCGGTTGTGGAAATGTGTATTGTCTCTGGCTACACCTTCCAGTGCTCTACAGAAAACCATCATCGCCCTCGAGTTCAACACATTCAACAATGAATCCCGCTTCTCTCCCACTCAGACAGACAAACATTACATTCATTACTTCAGGTTTTTCTTTTTGGAGTGTGATCTGATTTGTGTGACCCATTTGGGTGTGCAATATTGCTGAAACGCTATCTTGGAAGACATGCCGTCATCAAACCATTACGTTAGGTGATCTCTGAAACGAGCAAAGTGCACAGTCTGTCTCTCCTCCAATCTCTTAGTAAAGTCGCATTCACACAACACACTCGGCGGTGGGAAAGGACATAAAAAAGGACAATCATTTTTGGTTTCAATCATAACAGTTGTGGACAAATTACCAACTAAACGGGTGTAGCTAAAAGGTTACACAAAATTGCCTGGACGATGGGGTTCAAACAAAAATACTTAAAACAAATCACAGAGTGGGGTTATAATACAATACATAGAACAATTGGTATTTTCATGAGGTGCTATATATACCCATCAATAGGTTTTTGGATTTTATAACTATATTCAAAGATGCAATATCCTGTAGAAAAAAATATCCATCATTGTCCATAATTATCCCCGATCCATTCAGTCTGATTAAAAATGAAACCACCGATCAATCTGATTAGAATAACACACCCTCCTACTTGAAAATTTGACAAAGTAGTGGTTAAAACAACGTCAACGAGGAGGCAACCTCCCGTTTGTTCAGGTGTTAAAGGAGGGTGTGTCTGAACCTCACAAGTTGGATGGAAGTTTGGACTGTTTGTGTTCGGTCTCTAACATCTTAGCAGGGGATCTAGCGTGGGGGGAGTGAACGCCAACGGACTGGTTCTGAGGTTCGGGTCCTGAATGTGTCAGACTGAAGGGGGCAACTTGACCCGGGATCGGGCTGTAGGGTTTACTGACGGGAGCAACTTGACCCGGGATCGAGCTGTAGGGTTTACTGACAGCCATGGGGGAGGAGAAGGGGCTGGATGCCCCTGCTGCTCCCTCTGGGGAGCCGCTCATGGCCAAAGGCCTTTCCTGGTGTATAGAGCTGTGAGAGCCTGAGATAGTCTTTATTTCCTGGGTAAAGAGATCCACCGAGGACTCGGCCCTCTCTTTGAGGGTACAAGCCACCCTGGCATGGCATGAGGTCTGAGGGGTTAGAGGGCTGCGAGAGCCCACAGCGCTGGGGAGATCATTGTGGTAAACTGTCCTTCCCCTCGCAGGGCTCTGTAAGTTGGGACTGTGGACTGGAGGCGTGTAACAGGGTGAGGCCTCGGCGGAGCCATACTGGGCCAGGGAGGCGAGGGCCGAGTGCTCGGGGAGAACCTGGGGGAGGAAAACAGATTGGAGACCTGCAAGGCTTTGCTGCGCCAGGGAGGTTGCGGCCCCAGCTCCGATGGCAGACCCCGGCTGAATAAATCCAGTGGAGGACTGAGTGCTGGTGATGAAGGGAAAATGTGGGAGGTTCAGACCACTGAATGTCCTGCCTGCTCTGTCATGACTGAACCCCATCTGCTGCGCGGTTGTGTGAGAGCTCTGCTGCAGCTGGTTTAGTAAGGGGCCGACCGAGCTGGAGATGAGAGGGCTTATGGCGGAGGCAGAGGGGGCTGGGAATCTACCTGCTAGCCTCCCTGGCACCCCCTGCTGGAGTAAACCTATGGGGTACGGTGGGGTGGTCATAGCACCGTGGAAGGGCTGAGGGTGCAGCTGAGCAGAGCAGGTGTAGGACACCGTGGTCTGGCCGATGGGGAAGACTGAGGCCATGCCGGAGTGGGGCAGGTGGTGCGGGAGCTGGTGTAAGGGCAGAGGGGCCAGAGGCAGCAGGCTGCTGGTGAAGATGGGCGGGGACGTCAGCGTGGGTGACGCGGGCCCAGCGGCGAGATGCTGTGCCCTGAGGGCCGCCAGCGTGGGAGTCTCAATCCCAGATCTGAATATGTTGGAGCTGGCAGGAGAACCGGGCCCTGAACCACAGCTACTGGACGTGTTTGCTGCTCCAACGTGGACTCTCTTTGGGAGGCTGATGGAGTCCTTCAGGGAGCCCGGTGCCAGATGATGGTGGAAGAGGATGGGAGGCAGCTGGGAGTGGTGGGCTAAGGCCAGAGCCAGCGGGGTGGTGGCGGCAGCAGCCTGGAGCGGGGCCTGGATCAGCGGGGCCCAGATGACCGGGACGGGTGACGGGGGAGCAGCGGGATGGTGCAGGCTCTGCGGGCTGGTCTGGGTCAGCTGCGTGCACTGGGCCATGTCACGGTCATGTTGCACTATTCTTTGGATGATCTCGCTCTCTTGGAAGTTTAGCATGCCAGAACTTTGGTTATGCTGGACTTTATGCTGAAGAACTGAGTTCCTCTTCCCTGTTAATAAAATACAAATAAGATCATGCTAGTTTCTTTTTTCCATTAATGAACGCATATCAGAGTTATTATAGTAAACGAAAACGAAAACGAAAATAAGCAATGAGAAATATTTTTAGTAAACTGAACCTAAATAAAAATTATATCCTTTAAGAAAAAATAAACTACACTGAAACTACATTATATTGCCTGATTAAAAACTAATCAAAATAAAATAAAAATGAGCATAAATTCAGTTTTTTTTTTAGCTATAATATATCACAATGGAAAACGGAGACAGCATGAATTTCCATTAACTCTCGTGACATTGAACCACAGAAACTGAACGTACTTGCTGCTATGCTGCAATCGCTTCACATCGGACACTAAAGTACAACTTTTGTCAAACATTAAACAGTATGGCCAATCCTATACAGTTCTCCAACCAGGTATTTTGTATGTGTAGCTAAATATGAGACATTATAGCTGACCTTAACAAAAACAAACTAAAACTACTGTAAAACTAAATTTATAAAAATTTAAACAAAACCTTTCTGAAAAACTGAAACCAAACTAAAACTAGCAAACACACTCTGAAAACTAGCTAAAACTATAATAAAATAAAAACTAATTGAAAATTCAAAACTATTATAACCTTGGCATTTCATCAGCACCATAGCCCTGTCGCTCTTAACTAGAGGGTTTAAATGTGATAGCATAACATAACATATCTATGTATCAGCAACCAATTTTACATGGATGTTCAGTTCTTATGGGAGCCGTTGCACTACAGTACAATGTGGCTGAAACAGTAAAGACAGAGCTGGATCCTAAAATGTTTCTTATTCTACACACACAGCTCAGACATCTCCTCCTCTAGATGAAAGCGCTGTCTCTCGTAAAGAATGAACCTGATAAAAACACACCAATAGAAAATGTCCGTTTGTCTATACACTCCAAAGGTTGACAACACGTTCCACAAAACCAGTGCGTCTCCACTCACCTGACTCCCTTAAAGTGTTTGTTAGGTGTAGTAACATTGCTACTCGGTCTCAAATGGGAATGTAATAGAGCTGCAACTAACGATTATTTCCATTGTCGATTAATCTGTCGATTATTTTCTCGATTAATCGATTAGTTGTTTGGTCTATAAAATGTCCGAAAATGGTGAAAAATGTACCCCAGTGTTTCCCACTTTACGGTCATAGGAGTAAAGAAACCAGAAAATATTCACATTTAAGAAGCTGGAATCAGAGAATTAAATAAATACTCAAACTGATTAATCTTTTATCAAAATAGTTGGCGACTCATTTAATAGTTGACAACTAATCAATTAATCATTGCAGCTCTAGCATTTATGTATTTCTTTTGAATCCCCACCACCCTGTTTAGACATAGAAGTTATAAAAACTCCACCCTTTAGTCCCGTCAGTCATATGTGACATACATATGTGAGTTAACAGACATATTTAGACATCAGTTTCTATTTATTTATAACTGGCAACTTGCAGTCATATATCACTTCCTTATTAAATTGGACCTATAGTACTTATTTGACTCATTCAAGTGATTGTCTAACACTTGAAGTTCTGCGTGCAAACACTACATTTGGGAAAACTGATTTTGGTGTTTGTGCTGCACACACTTGGAACATTTAACAACACACATTAAAAGTTAACACAATTGCACCTCAAGGTCAATTTAAAACCATGATTACCAACTACTCTGTTTTTAACTGTCTGGTTGTTTGTTTGCTCGTTAATTATTTTCTTGTGTGCATTTATTCTGTTTTAATTGTACTCTTGACATCATTGAAAATGAGGGCATGCCCTCAATGATCCCTTTAAAAGAGATTTAAATAAAGGTTGAATGATATATATAATGGATTTGTTTGTGATAAACAAATTGTTTCGTATTGCATTCATAGTAGATTCCTGTTTGTAGAAGATCCTATGTGCAAAGCTTATGGATGCATTAATTATGTGAGAATAATGATGACCTGATTTACAATATTAATTACATTTAATCCATTCGGAGTGTTTTGATTTGTAATATTGTCTTTCATTTCCGTGTCTTGAAAAAAACTCTTCAATTCCATCAAATCAATTCATCTTCGACTGCTATTAATAAACTGTTGGGTCCTGTGTTTAAATGTGAACCTTACATCACATGTTCTGTCAGCAGATGCCTCCACCATCGCTGTAGTCAGTGTATAACCAATAACACTTACAATGAAATATAATTGTTATTATTGAAACTAGACCAGCGTTACATGTAATGCATGAAGAAGAGGCAAGCAAAGTGAAATATCAACACTTGAAAGGACCCACCGATGCGGTCCAGGCGGTCCAGAGCCACGGTCTCAAAGGCCCTCCTCATCATGGGATACTCCTCCAGCACCTCGTTGAAGTTGTCCACCGATAGAGAGTACAGCCGACAGTAGTTATCTGCTCGCACGCTTGCCGTCCTCCTGCCTCGGGTTAGCAGGCAGATCTCTGCAGGGAGGAGAGGGAAAAAAGTTTAATTATTTATACCATTTCTTTAAAACACATCCTGCTGAGTGCAAATCAGAGAAGGATTTTTTTTTTTTTTTTAAATGTGTAATTAATATGAAATGGTACATGATGATTTTCCACTTTTCTCATATAAGTTGTGTGACATATTACAACCATGTTTATATTGTATTTAGATCCATTCACAAAAGGAAAGGCAAAAATAGTATTATTAGTGTGAGAACATGAAAAGGCCGATGCCTGTGAACCCCACAGATGGAGCACTTTATGCAATTTCTGCAGCTTACAGTTTGTCCTGACCTCGGCTGTCGTGCCAGATCAGAAAAATAAAATAATGCGCCATTTAAAAAAAAAAAAAAAAAAGACGGCATATTTTGTCAGGACAGACATATTGAGGACATAGACACAAACAGACTCACACGCTCGCTCGCTCGCTCGCTCTCTCTCTCTCTCTCTCTCTCTCGCTCTCTCTCTCTCTCTCTCTCTCTTTTAAACACATTTTCTGTCCTCTTACCATTTTCACATCTGTGTGTGTTCAGCTGTGCTGAAAATATATAATGTTTTATGATTATTACCATATAATTATCTTGTATATCTTGACTCCTGGAACAAAATACAGCACCTCTTTAAAATCAATTCACTTATACCTTTTAGACATTTAAGAAATTTGATCTTAAATCTCCCAAATTGTACTTGTAATTGTTTTATATATACTGCATAATTGCAAAATTCTTTTGTACATACTGTTCTTTATTTTACATCTTAAAAACCCGAAAGTATCCATCAAATTATTTTTCCTAATTGAAAAGTTTTAATGGCTTTTACTATTTGTTATAATGGTATTGACTTTTCTCTGTCTGTATATCTCATTGTTGTTGTGTTGTTTTCCTTTTATTTGTTTTTGTAATTGACTGGAAGTCATTGTAAATGAGGGTCGCCCCTCAATGATCTCTCGAGTATAAATAAAGATTGAATGAATGATTCAAAAATGTATGCTGGAGTAAACATTAAAATGTTGTTAAAAATAATTGCTTGGGTTGCCAGATCACACCGCTTTAAAAGTATATTATATATTTATATTTCCTGGTTGATATTTGATGATGACATTTCACTTTTCTACAGAGCCAGACACCGACAACGAGACGACGTAACAATGAATCAAATTGAAAGTTCTGTATTTCAGCTTTAAATATTGCGATGACAAAAGGGGAAAACCCCACAGATGGAATCAAAGATCACAAAGCTTTGCTCCTCTTAGTCCCGAGCCCTTTTAAGGAGATGATGTGGACAAATTTTTTCCCAGCTGTAATAGTCAGGGAAGTTAATCTGCTGAGTGCCGTAGCTAAAATAAATCAAAACAAATCATACTATCAGCACTCCTTCACATACATTTCAAACTGACTCAGTGCCAGCTCCAGAAGGTATTAGCATGCAGGCCACACAGCAGGTTGTGTTGCAGACATTACCTCCAAAATAAGAGCCATCAGACAGCTTGGTGTCATTGCTGTTCTTTGTCAGGACGCTGACGACGCCGTGCTGGATGAAGTACATCTTCTTGCCGATGGTTCCCTCTCTGATGATGTAGTCAGCCGGCTGGAAGACCTCGAAGCGTAGTTTGGTCAGCATGGAGGTGACAAAGTTGGGATCGGCGTTGGCGAACAGAGGCATGGAGGCCACCAGTTTACGACAGTTAAAGTTGATGATCTCCTGCAGAAGACACAACAAAAAGTGTTAGATTCCATAGCAAGGCCTTCACAACACACGTCAACGTTACTACTTGTGTACATTTCAATCATGTAAAAGCAGGGCTGTTAACGGCTTAGTGCTCCGTTAATGAGGTTCTCTGTCGTCATAAAGTCTCCATCCATTACTAATCAGATTACATGTCTATCAACATTATCCTGCAAAGTAAGGGAGGCATATTAGATTGCATAATTAATTAACTGTAAACCATTAACTCTGAGAAACATTACGGATTTGAAAAAATAAAATACATTTAAAGCACTTTGCTTTAATCCTCCTATTTAGCATTTATAAGCAGTATATAAAACATTTAATACATGTTTTGGCACATGATGTAGCTTTAAGCGGATATGAGGACATTTTGAAGTGGTTACTAATGCACAGTGTTTTTGCCATAATTATAAATGATTCTATGAATAATACAGCTGTGTTTTACTTCAGTATATTCATTGCCTGTTTATACAGCAGCCTACATTTATGGGTTTATGAGTTATAGCTGTTGACAAATACATTATAGACACTTATATCTGCTAACATCTACATTATATTGTGTTATAAACCATTTATTTAACATTGTCTTCCTTCCCGGGCTGCACCAAACCCCTTAATTTGAATTGATACATTTACTTATTATTATTATTTATTTATTTTTGATATGCTTACTATTTACTTTTATCCTTTCATTACTATTATTTTTATTATTAATATTATTATTATTACTATTTATGTAGTTACTTAACTTACTTATCAACATTATTACAATTACCATTTATTTACGCATTAAGTTATTTATTTACTTCTCTCTCCCTCTCCTCTTTCCACTCCTTCTCCTTGGACATACTTGCACATGCCTCTAGTCACAGTTATTCACTTATGAATATGACACACTTACACAACACACTTTCATGCATGCACCCTCCCACTAAAAAAACAAAACAAAAATCTGTACCATATCCAAAAACTATTCATACGTCTTATGTTAATGTCTGTATATTTCGTGTTACATCCTTGCCTGTATAATTTGTCATCTGTTTGTATAAAGTCACACTGACAAAATTAAAATAAAAACATTTATTTATGTTCTTAAAATGCTTATAAATTCTAAATAGGAAGAGTTAAAGTGTTAAGTTGTGATAGACGTTGAAGCCAACATTGTGATGACTCAGCAGTATTATCTCCAAGACAACAACAACAACAACAAGGTAGATGACTTCTGACCTCTCGCAGTGGCTCATTCAGCTCCTCCAAAATGCTTTCCTCGTCAAACATCTTGCCCTGATAACGGTGCTCGTAGTATTCGTGGATCCTCTGGCGCATGTCGGCTGGGAGCTTGTGGAAGGACATGTACTGCTCCACCTGTTTATACTGTAACAACAACAACAACACAAGTCCAATTATTACTATTATAGAATACGTCTTTAACAACCGCCACAGAAATACCTGTAACTGTAATGTAACTGCAAGAGAAAATGCAAAGTCATGTCAAAATGAATATATTAAAGTGATTGATGTGTTGGCTCAGAGGTGGACTATAATGTGTCTCATTATGTTAACAGTCAACTGTCAGGCCATCTGTGAAACCTGCCCACAGAGCAACGCTGTGCCTCTGTCCCATCTGACAAATACAGTGGCGCTCTGCAGGCTGCAGCTAATAACATTAACTACTGTGTCCTTCAGCGGTGTACTCTACCAGCAAAGCACCATCAACGGTCCCTGTGCCAAATCTATGGAAGTCTCTGTTTAGCTTTTATTAACAGGCTCTTTACCTCTTTCTAATGTTTCTCTGTTCTCTGTACTCATATGTGTTGCTCTATCCCTTTTAATCTATTTGTAGTATCCTCCTGTCTTACTTATATGCCTAAAGATTTATGGGAGACGGGGTAAAGCAGCCACACAAATACTTTGTCACAACGTCATGTATCATCGTCACCATTTAAACTGCATTTCAATCAGTCCTGGAATAAGGATTCAGATCCTCTATTTAAGTAAAAGCAGCAATACAACAATGGAAAATATTTAAAAGCTATAACGTTACTATAACGGCCCTGCATTCAAAATTTTACTCAAGTTAAAGTACAGAAGTACTATCAGCTAATTTTACTTAAATTATTAAAAGTAAAAGTATACAATATATAGAAAAACAGCCCTTATGAGTGTTATTATTATGTGTCAGAGGTGGGACCAAGTCATTGTTTTGCAAGTCACAAGTAAGTCTCAAGTCTTTGCACTTAAAGTCACGAGTCAAGCCCTAAACTTTGGGTTTCGAGTCCTAATAATAATAATAACAATAAGTCATAATGCGCTCTTCACCAAATGTACAAAAATCATGAATGTTTTTTAAAAATGTTATTTATTTATTAAAACAAGTTTGTTAAAACAAGTGTGACTGAACTTAATTATATAAAAAAAAAATTTGGGGAATAAATTGTTGACTTGCTGGGAATGAATAACGTTAACGTTAGTTGATTCAGAAAATGAATGGAAATGAATTGATTTGTGGCACCCTTTTTAAACATCACACTTTGGTAACACTTCATTTTACAGGTCTGCAGATTTCATGCTAATTGAGTGATAATTAGAAGGTAACCTATTGAAATTTCTTTGGAATTACTGGCAAATTATTCCAATATTTACCTCAAAATTTATCGAAAATGACTTTATTATAAACATTATTTAATCATTATATTCTTCTATTTCCCAATAGCTGGTAATTTATTTAATACATTTAATAATATAATAGTACATTTAATATATTAGCAAATAACTTCTTAAATAACTCCCTGAATCATTACATTAGCTACCAGGTTACATTTGTGTAGACAATAAGTGACACAATGGTGAGATTTGTAACTGATCAGAAGTGTCTTCTATTAGGTTTGATTTTCCACCTCCGATGAAGAGCAGCACACAGCCGCTTATCGAGCCTAAGGGCCCTATTTTAACGATTATATGCTATTTAAGCATATAATTATTAAAAAATGTTTATAATAAAGTAATTTCCGATCATTTTTTAGATAAATATTGGGGATAATTTGGCAGTAATTCCAAAGAAATTTCAAATAGGTTACTTGCTAATTATCACCAAATTACCATGAAATTTGCTGACCTGTAAAATGAGGTGTTACCAAGCTTTTTAATCTTTGGGCTTGGGGAAAGATATCAAGTATTTTCAAGTCAAAAGGCACAAGTCCAAGTGAAGTCACGAGTCACTGGTATTAAAGTCCAAGTCCAGTTGCAAGTCTTTTTTGATTTTGTCAAGTCGAGTCAAAAGTTATTACATTTTTAGTCATGTGACTCGCGTTCACCCTTCTGTTAATGTATAATATCATTGGGTTATTAATGATGATGCAAAAATGTATAAGTATTACTTAACTGATGCAGTTTGTCAAGGTGGAGCTAATTTTAACTAATTTATACTGTTGCGTAGTTTAATCTATAACAAATAAACTGAAAATGTGTTCTGTATGTAAAGTCGCAATCAGAAAGTAACTAAAGCTGTTAAATAAATGTAGCGTAGAAGTATAACGTAGCATAAAATGGAAATACTCTCGTACAAGTATGTCAAAACACTTGAGTACAGTATTTGTGTAAACGACTTCCACCACTGATTTCAACTCTCTTAGACCTAGAGAACGTTTCTTTGACAGATATCAGCCACGCAGAGAACAAACACCCACCTTCTCTTGGTACTGCCTCCTGGAGGAGTCCAGAGACTGAATCAGTGCAGTTGCATGCCCCACAAACATGGCAAAGCAGGTAGCGCCCACAATCATGCTGAGGATGGTGAGCCACACGTCAGCCATGCCGATGGGGGGGTACAGGCCGTAGCCGATGCACAGCATGTGACTCATGGCCTTGAACAGAGCGTAGGAGTACTGCTGACCCCAAGTGTCATTCTGCAAGAGACGAAGAGGAGGAAGGAGAAAGTTTATCACCACAACATTATTGCTGCAGCACATCTTTGCGAGCCTGTTCACAGTTTAAGATCAAGATCACAGTTGATGACGTCTTTATTTTACAGGTTTGTTGGCTTTGAAGCGCCCTACTGAGGGACTCAGACCGTTATAACATGCACACTGACTGACGTTACTGTTCGGGTTTATTCTTTGGTGTAAGTTACCAGTATACCTATTAATATGTTCTGTACTCAGAGCGATAATTAATAAAGATAATCTCTTGAAACACTTGAATATGGTTAGCGCTGCAACTAACTATTATATTCATTAGCGATTAATCTGCTTAATTATTTTTTCGATTTTTGGTCCATAAATTGTCAGAAAATTGCCTGTTATAATTTCTAACAGCCCAAGGTGATGTATTCAAATATCTTGTTGTATTTGACCAACAGTGCAAAATCACTAAATATGATTATTGTGTGGAATTAAAGCCCCTAAAAACGGTATTTCTCTATAATATGAAATATACACAACTAAATGAGTTTAGAAGAAATAAATAAACATCCTTAAATATTATTTATTGAGTGTTTAAAGGAGAAATATATACTACATTTACTGTAATAAATCATAAAATGACCATGATATGTCATCAGAGATTAAGGAAACATGCAAAATTGAAATACTGGCTTCTCCGACAACAACGCTACAGCCAGTATGTTCTCCTTTGAAATCTATTTTTGTTTTGGTCGGTGTGATCCCGTCCACGGCCCGTTTCGACACCCCGTTGCCACATATGAAACGAATTGGCATCCAAACAGCCTTCTGCAGCCATGAAAGCATGCAAATCACCTGGATCAACAGAGATAAAGTTAACTTTAGATTCTACCCGACCTGAAAAGCCTCAGCACATCTCTCTGTGATCAGTGTGCAGCTGAGTTATCAAGGCAGCGAGTATTTGAGACACACAGCTGGTGAAGTGATACCGACTACTGCTGCTGGCCAGCGGCTAACGTGGTGATGCTAACACACGCTAACTGCTATCAGTCACACCGGAGGAGCAAACGGGCCACAAATTGGATTTGGACTGCTGTTGCCCATTTTAAAACGCTAGCCGTCAGTGCTAGATATTGCTCCTTTTAGCATTCAAAAACTCAGCTATTCTGCTTCATCAGGACTGTGGGGATGGGATTTGATCTGATTTGATTGACAGTGACCAACTATCCATCCACCCATCCATTATCTGTAACCAATTATCCTATGATTAACCTATTAACCCATGCTAACACTCCACACAGAAGGCCCCCGAACCGGGTTCAAACCTGCGACTCTCTTGCTGTGCCACAACTATCATCAGATTATTTTGATTCAAATGTTGTTAAACTCCTGATTGGTACATGGAAGTATTTGACATCATCTTTTTTCCAGCTGAGACTCGCCTACTTCAAACCAGCGAGAAGAAAATACGATGTGAAACAACCAAAACAGTTCTAACTTTGGCAGAAAGGTTTGCGGTAATGCAGGACCCAATCCCTCATGGTAAAACCACTTAGACCACTTACCACCATCTTGTTTCTAGTGACCCAGCAGTCAGCAGGGAAGTCCTGCAGCATGGGGACCAGGAACTGCAGACAGCCATCCCAGTGACACAGCAGCAGCATCATACCAATCAGGTTCATGATGCGCACCATGGCGCTGGCCAGGTCATAGGTCATATGGAAAACCTGCGACACAGATTATCAGCATTAATACATCTGAAACACACGACTCTCTGTACTTAAATATATGAAATTTAAATTCTCTCTCATGCAATGAGAGGATTTGAAATATACAATAGGTGCTTGTGGTCACAGAGGTCCTATACCAGACCACACTGCTCTTAATCTTCTATAGACCGGCACAGGCTGTTTCAGTTTAAATAATCTGCATGCAACATTAATGGCCTATAGCTGCAGCCTCCGTTGGAATTATAAAAATAAGATTATGCACGAAAATATCTGTTATTAAGTCAGTTGGTTGCGTGTGACCCTCAGAGGGGAACCAACAAATAAACTAATGTATTGTGTAAATGTAGTAATCCAGACAACGTTACAAGTTAGGAGAAATCTGCAAATGGAAACCTCACTATGTACAGCACTTCAGTCAGAGGAACATTTGAAAGTAGCGCTGCAACTAACACTTACTTTCATAAATGTATTAATCTGTTTGTTCAATGAAATGTTTAAAAATATTTGAAAATCAGTTTTTACAGAACAGTGATGTGGTTTTTAACAAGTGCTGTTATTTTGCCTTGATTATTTTAGCCTGTGATTGCTGTGTGTTTTGTGTCTGTTGTTGTGTTTTGGTATGTTTTTCATTATGATGTCATCTGTCCCCGTTTGTACTCATATATGAAACTTCTTACTTGCTGCCCATCTTGACCAGGCAGAAGAGATAATGTATCTCAGTGGGACCTTTTTGGTTTAATAAAGGATAACAAAATAAAATAAAATAAAATAAAAATGACAGAAAACTCTGAGAAATACCCGGCGCATGTTATCCGAGCACGGTGGTGTCTTTAAATGATTTGTTTTGTACAACCAGGAGTTCAAAACCCAAATTTATATATTGTAAATACTTAAATATTTAAGGGATAATGTACAGCGAGCCGGTCATTATTGTGAAAGGCGATGCTCTCACGGAGGGGTCTCTCATCGCCCTGAAGGGGATTCTTTCACAACAATGACCCGCTAGCTGTACATTATCCCGCTTATTACACGGCTACTTACTGAAGAAATCAATATTTTGTCACAGAAAAGGTCCGACAGAGTCCGACTCAGAACTGTGACCATGGCAACGGTCTGTTATACATAGCAACGGTCTTATAGAGAAATTACAGACCGCAGAATGCCGTGATTGACCAATCAGAATCGAGTATTCAACACAGCCGTGTAATAATCACATATAAAATAATAGATGCCAAGCATTTTTTGGCATTTTTTCTTAAAAAATTATTATCAAATTTGCTGCTGACTAATATTCTGTTGAGTAATTTGCATGTAATTGATTAACTGTTGTGTCTCTATTAGGAAGAGATCTACCTCTTCCCACTGGTGGATGTAGCGAATGAGTCTGGAGAGGCGCAGCAGCCGCAGCAGACTGAGGATCTTGGTGAACCGGACGATCCTCAGGGCTCGGGCCGTCTTGTAAAAGTCTGAGTCGATGCGTGTCTCCACGATGAGAAAGATGTAGTCCACAGGTATGGAGGAGATGAAATCCACCACGAACCAGGTCTTTAGGTACTTGACCTTAATCTGATGCGGGTCCAGGATGATCTCTGTGTTGTCCTCCTTGACGATGCCCGTGCGGAAGTTCAGGACCAGGTCCATGAGGAAGAAGGTGTCCGAGACCACGTTGAAGACGATCCAGGGCGGCGTGTGCTCGTCCTTGAAGAAGGTGATGCCCACGGGGATGATGATGAGGTTTCCCACCATCAGCAGCAGCATGGTCAGATCCCAGTAGAACCTGAAACACACAGACACACTCATAACTCATGTTGGAGAAACCAGCGGGCCAAAGTCATTCAGGTCTTCAATCAACAGATTGTACTCCACTCACACCTTTGACAGAATAGTTGAATGTTTTATGTGAGGATGAATAATTGACTTTTTAAGTTTTTATTTGAATGCTTTTATTAGAGATTAGAGCAAAAATGCAAACACTGATAGGTTCCATCTTCTATAATATAATGATTTAATGCTTTTCTTTGTCATATACTGTATGATAGTAAACTGAATATATTTGAGTTTTGATCTAAAACATTGGCCAGGAAATTATAATGAGCATTTTTCACAATTTTTGTAAATTTTACAGACAAAACGATCAATCGAAATGATAAACAGCAGATTAATCAATAATGAAAATTATTGCATACCTGGAAAGAATACCGATTAACAGTACTTTGAACTGGTGCTAAATGCGAGATTGGGAGCGTTCCTATTGCCTCTGCAAGGCTCTCAGCATGTCGACAGCTAAGCAGATGGCTCGTAGCTAACGGTTGTGTCTAGAAGGTAAACCACGAGTTGGGAAACTCTTGCGAGATGGTTAAGGTAAGGCATTGACCTTGAATGGTTATGGCTACCTGAAGGGGAACCAGAGGGTGGGTGCTACGCTTCTGCAACAACGGCGTTATCAGCTGTAACCGCCGTATGAGAGCTGTGCAAAGCAGCGTCAATAAGCTAGTGGTGCACACTCACATGCATGAACATGCACTAAAAGGAACGCAAGGCTGGCTCGGCTATGTCAACAAAGCAAGGAGAAAGTCAGACTACAACACACACAGAGGGAGAGTGACTTCATTCTCTGCTCAGGTAGACATTACTCTTCTATATCTTTACACAGCTAATAGTTGTTTGCGGCTATATTAATGCTCTGGATGACGTATAGAGAACCTTTAAAAAAAATAGTAGAAAGATTCTGAGAGACAGGAACGAATTATGAATAGACACCAATTTTATCAATGATTGCGGCTCCGTTCACACAGGAGATTTTTATAGCCAGAGTCTGAGTGTCTATGTGCATACTGAATATGTGCTGCATATTCAAAGCAATTCTGGACGTGTGGGAACTTCAAATAGAAATTAATCTCTGTGCAACTTGCAGTCTCACAATGGAACTCAAAAAATCTAGTATATTGTATGTTCAAATGAACAGAAACAAAGTAAACAAACAGCTTGAGTATGAACACTAACAAAGCAAGAAACAACTTGATTCAAGAAAACAATCTAATTCAGTTCAATACTGGGCCTCTGGCCACGGGGGCGGAGAGGAAAATGGGTTATTGGAATTCATCTGAATTGCTCATGAGGAAATATTGATTTTCAAAACTAACTTAATCCTCAAGTATCAGCAGCAGAGTGTTCAATTTCATCTATAATAATTGCATTTCAAATATTACAATATTGTTTTTTTTAAATTCAAAGTTTTATTTACAAATCTGGCAAATATTTGCTAACAGCTAAATATAAAATAGCCATTTTTCAATTACTCCATTTACTATCATGAGATTATTGTAAGTTGTCAGACGTCTTTATTATTTATCATCTGTTTTTGCAGCCCTGCTTTAAAATTCTCATTGCAGTAGCTGATGCATAATAAAGGACATACAGCACTCTACTGCTCGGTCACACAAAGACCAAGATATGGAGAGCGTTTGTTTACCAATTACCATCTTCGGGGTGTATAAGTATGTGAGAAGAGAAAGCTTGCACGCATTCGATTGCATGTCCGATCCATTTCAGAGACCTAATTAACCACTGATCGATCCAACAGGAGCCTGACACACCTACTGAGCCAGCACAAACTGTGACCTGCGAAGGTGCATCCATTACACCACTTAAGGGTACTTAAGTGACATGTGAGGCAGCCTACAGTGACCACACTGTATGAGCCGAACATTCAAGAGGAGAGACTGTAAATTAGAGGGAATGCGACGTTGAATTGGACAAACGCCTCACCATCTTGTCTACAGGTATCAAAACTTCAGTCCATGATTGACTGAGAGAAAAGTATTTGTGTGAGTATTATGCAATGATGATTATATGTACAGCTGTAAAATAATGAGGGTCCAGGAAAGAGACAACCAACAGTATATGTGACCAACATAGCTTTACCTATTCTAGTTCCTCACACCAAACCATCACAGGAGAACATCAAAAAAAGAGGGAACCGGTGAGAACATCGTGGCCATTTGTTCTAATCAGCTTTCCGTTGTTCTCTGCCAAACAAAGCATTTGCATTCCTCTCTTCATCTGCCCGTTCGCCTCTGCGGTGACACACTGATCCTAATTGCACTTCCCCTCTCTCGCTAAATCCACCGTTATCTCCTGGGAATCCATGTCATCTCCAGAAGTCAGCTCCCATCAGCCAGATGTTGAGTAGTTAGCATTACTGCTCTGCACACGTAACCGTGCTGCAGAACCCTGGAACAGCTGGACCAAAAAAAAAAAAAAAGGTCTGCAGGGAACAGTGCATTACTGCCCCTGCAGACCATCCAGTTTGCTCATCAGCTGACTGTGCACGCAGCATTGGGACCACAAAGCTCAGACGACTTGCTGGTGTAATCTGGTGTTGCCATCAAAATAAAGCTGACAGTTGTTGGGTCTATAGACGTCTACGGGTCCAGAAAGGAATCTTGCACTATTTGGGTCAGAGTGCAACTACGTTAAAGAGCATGAGAGCACAAAGAGAGGGGAGTTACGAGCAAAGTGAACACAAAAAGGCTTAAAATGGTGAAAGAAGCTTAGATCAATCAGGACAGCTGAAAAAGGGATCACATTTGTACTAGAGATACTTATCTCTTGCTGCCAGAGCGCAGCTGAAGCACAACAGCCTGCATGCAGCTCAGTGGCTTAACACACACCTGTACTGTGGCTCAGGCCCACCAGCAATCATATTAACCATATTTACGCAGCGTGCCAGTTCAGCATGTCTGCTGCTGCGTCCACAGACAGCTTTAATAAAAGACAGAGGTTACTTGTGTTATAAACAACACAGAGACTGTGTTTCTAAAAGATACAAGGAGAAGGTTACACTGTTCTGAGCTGATGCACAGTGGTCATGGAAACACAGTGAGTTGACTGTTTTAGGATTGGATTAAACAGTGTCTCACTAGCCGAAAAGATCCAAATAACCTTTAAGGTTTACACCTCTGCAGGATGAGGCGTCCACCTTGAGAGGCCCAGAACTCTGCTTGAACCGAGCATGAAGTAATGACACCTCATACCTCAAACACAGAGTCAACAGCTGGGTGTCCTGATTCCTCACAACATCATTTTCATTTCAATCTCTCTGTCTCTTTCTGTGTGTGTTCGGGGTTTTGTGGTTGTGTCTCTCCTCCCCGTCCACACCATCTCTGCTCCATTAGACTAATTGTACTGTAATAATCTCCACTGATGTGTGCTTCTAATATCTCGAATGGTCATGTTACCCTATTTTGATTACCCCATTTCCAAGCCCCTGCTGCACTCTCTGTAATCCATTGCCCTCGCTAAATGATAAAAAAAAAAGTGTAATTCAGATGAGTGGAAAAGAAAACCTGCAGTGACACACATCGGCATACAACTGGCCGGTGAAAATATGATGACAGTGAGCCTCAAGGTTAAATGTCATGAAAATCCCTTGATGGCGGTGATGAACAGAATGCTGGTTTGCATGCAGCGTGCAACGAAATGTGAAGCGTGCATGTGTGCATGGCACAGCGTGGCTGGTAAATTAGGGAATTACAGGTTGGCTTAGTTTGGTGCACAAATTTAATTTGTAGACAGAGAAAATTGGTTGGTCAGATTATCATATCTAGCGTATTCTTGTGTGAATTAAACTATATACACACACACTCCTCTAAAACCAAACAAAAGAGGGACTTCTTATATATGATATAATGTGGCTGTCATTGTGCTTATAAGAGGATTTGTATTCTAGTCAACTCCTGTATGATACAACAAATGTTTCCTTGTAAGAATACAGTACAGTACAAGTGGTTAAGTCTTTATAGAGAAAGATCATTTTCAGAAATGAAGCCATTTATCTATTCAAGCTGAGACACATTCAGCTTATGATACATCTATTCTGCACAGGCTTCTGATTATGATTTTATCATAATATCACAGTGATCAAAGCAAAGAAAAAAACACTCCTGGTGACTGTTGTGTGTCTATGCTTTGTCACATATTTAGGCCAGGTTTCTTATATATAAGAAATTCTATAGGAATTTTTTATAACCAGAGCAAATTCAAATTATGGTTTGGCTGCTGTAAAGTTGATAGTGTCGAACTAGGTGATTATAAGGGATAAAACGGAGTTGATGACTAATGTTCTGTGAAATGTTGCTCCAAGTTCCCTTAAAACATGACAAATTTTCTTTTTTTTTTCTTTTATGTATGATAAGGTCATTTATAGTGATGGCACTGAATGTCTCATAGGCTATTCTAAAATGATGTTTTCTACATTTCTAAGCCTAAAATGTGTGACAGGATCACTGCTGCAAAAAAAACACTCCTGGTTACTACTGTGTGTCTATGATATTAAGTTTATAGTGACCTTATCATATATGATGGCACTGACTGCCTTAATAGGCTATTCTAAAATTATTATTCTATATTTCTAAGCCTAAAAATGTATGACACGATCACTGCTGCACTTCTTTTTTTTTCACAACAAGAGTATGCTTAGACTTGCCAACAGCATCTCTTCTGATCCCTTACATGTTTTAAATGGGGAATATCAACTTCTGCCTTCCAAGAGGCGATTCAGAGTCCCTACATTTAACCTGCATCAGGCTAAAGAACAGGCTTTTGTCCATCAGTCCATCTTGGTGCTAAATAATAATTAATGTGCTGCTAAAGACATGTAAATCCAGAGGACAGATGGTCATTTTGTAATGGGTTATGTATGAATAATTGTGATGTTTTGTTTTTTTTGTCTGATGGATCTTACTTGTCTGTCTGTCTATGGTAACAGTATGTCTATTGTATGTGTACTTTTTCTCAAACTGAGCTGCCTATGGATGCAAAATGAATTTCAGTGCAAACTGACAATAAAGTTGTATCGTAACGTATTCTGCAGTCTCACTCTTCTGATTATGATTTTATCATAATATCACAGTGATCAGAGAAAACCCCCCCACTCCTGGTGATTGTTGTGTCTATAAGTTTATAGTGACCTTATCATATACTGTATGATGGCACTGAATGCCTCATATTCTAAAATTATGTTTTCTACATTTCTAAGCCTAAAAATGTGTCTTTTTTTTTTTTTTGCTCACACCATTGTTTTTGCAAAAGAAAGATTTTTTTCTGCACAAAAATTGACCTAAAATCACTGTACGGGTGGATTATCCAGAATGCCTTAATAGGCTATTCTAAAATTATGTTTTTTACATTTCTAAGCTTAAAATGTGTGACAGGATCACTGCTAAACTTTTTTTTTGTAAGACACCATTGTTTGCAAAAGAAAGATTCTCTGCACACAAATTACCTAAAATAAAATCACAGTGATCAAAGACAAAAAAAAACACTCCTGGTGACTATTGTGTGTCTATGATATTAAGTTTATAGTGACCTTACCATATATATGATGGCACTGAATGCCTTAATAGGCTATTCTGAAATGATGTTTTCTACATTTCTAAGCTTAAAAATGTGTGACAGGATCACTGCTGCACTTTTTGCTCACACCATTGTGTTTGCAAAAGAAACATTTTCTGCACACAATGCATTACCTAAAATCACTGTAGGGATGTATTATCCAGAAGCCAGCGTGCTTGACTCTCTCCCTCTCGTGCTCCACGGCCCTCTCGCTGCCCAGCATCCGCAGGGAGAACTTGTTGACTCCCGGTTGGAGCATCGCCCCAAACTGCCGGTGCATGAAGCCGGCTTGGTACAGCAGCCGGTCGTCCTCAGGCAGGATCTGCTCGGTTCCTTCCAACTTGATGAAACTTGACTGGTCAAACACAGACTCCTGCTCGGCTGCAGCACCCACACCACCACCACCCGGTGCATCACTGCCTCCAGCCTCCGGGAGGATGAGGCGCCGCTGCTCCACCGGGTCTGAACCGGGATGAGGAGGACGTCGTCCGGTGATGGAGGAAAGGCTGCTGCCACGAAACAAGCAACAGTCTCCGTTCAAGTTGGTCTTCACAGAAAAATCCCTCTCCTCCAAATCTTCTCCCCTGGCCTCCTCAATGCTCCTGCAACTGCTTGACAGAGAGGACAAATGTTTTAGCCGGATACTTTTCCTCTTGGTGTCCTTGTTGTCTCCTTCGTCCATCATCACGCAGGGTTTGTTGTGCACAATGTTTTGCGGCAAGCTGTAGAGCCTTTTGCGCATGGAGGACTGGAATATTTCCATGTTGAATGAATGAATGAAGAAGAAGAAGAGATGCGCTCTTTAAGGGTAGAAAACAGAGGGATGAATCATGAATCTCTCATATAACGGGGTGCCTCCAAAACAGTGACGGTGCATCCGCAGGACAGACAGGTTGTCTCTTATTTGACACTTTGGGACGTGCCTCTCTCTACTCTCCCCCCGGTTCAAACATGGAGATGCGTCAACAATAACGTGATGGAAATGCGTGTAAATCCAGGTAACCAAACAAGCGTGCAGACGAGAGAGAGCGCATCAGGATGCAGCATGCTGAGCGTCGGACGTGCCGGAGTGGAGAGAAACTGGTGCTGCTGCTGCTGATAGTGATGCTGCTGCTGCTGCTGCTGCTGCTGCTGGTACTGATGCTGCTGCTGGTATTGATGCTGCTGCTGCTGCTGCTGGTATTGATGCTGCTGCTGCTGCTGCTGCTGGTACTGATGCTGCTGCTGCTGCTGCTGAGCTCCTCAATGACAATGCATGATCTCCACCTCCCCAAAAATACCATCTGAGCTCTCTCCGTCAGTGTGCAAGGTGGTGATGACACACACATGCACGCAGCAAAGCACCGGTATTCAGAGCGCTGACATCACTGATCCATCAGCCTTTCTAATATATCGATGATGGGGGCTATAATCGATCTGGTTGCCATAGGAGACCAGGGTGGCACATGCGCTCACCCCGCCCAGTCAGGACAGCTGAGCTGGAGGAGAGGATGATGAGTCAAGGATCCAGACTCAGAGTTGATATAGTTCACTATTAGTTGAGATGTCAGAGAATAAAGTCTTTATGCATCACAAGGGTGTTTCTGCAACTATACGGTTACTATCGACTCTCCCAAATTAAAAAAACAACCTGTTTTAATTTTAACCATCAGAGTATGAAATACATCTTAACAGGTGCTCACAAAATTACATGTAGTTGTTAAGATGTTAATCTGTAACATGTTTATTTTTTTTAATAGTATATATATATATTTTTATATTATATTTTATACATTTTGCTTTTTTAATTACTGTAATATGTGTTAGACATTTAAATTCATTTTAATGAAGCTTTGTGCATCATTGTAAATACAGATATTATTTATTTATTTATTTTTCTTTCAAATAGGGGATGTCATGATATTCTCTAGGGATGTACTGATCCGACTCTGATTTTAACCATCAGAGTATGAAATACATCTTAACAGGCACAATTACATGTAGTTGTTAAGATGTTAATCTGTAACATGTTTATTTTTGTATCACTTGTTCTTATACTAAACTGTCCTTATACCGCAACATTACAATGATTTTCACTTTATACATTTTGCTTTTTTAATTACTATAATATTTGTGAAACATTTTAATTATTATTATTATTTTTTTTTTTATTTCATCAAAAACAGACAAAAAAACAAAAAACAAAAAAGTAACATCTGCAGACAGACTCAATAACATACCAACCCCACATACAGAATAATAAAAAAAAAAAAAAATCAAGCTTTGTGCATCATTGTAAATACTGATATAAAAATATATATTTTTTAAAATAGGGGATGTCATGATGTTCTCTAGGGATGCACTGATCCGACTGTTTCAGTCCAGATACCGATACCGGGGTTTTGGGGATCAGCCGATACCGAGTACCGATCCGATACCCGTGTTTAATTAATAAGCTGTATGCCTCACTGTCTGGAAGTGACTAGGATCATTCTTTTATATGTAAGGAAACATCTGGCTTAAATTTAAGACTTAAACATCGCTTTCCCAACTCTGTAAAACAAAATGTAACAAATAAATACACAGATATACATTTATTGAATTGTTATTTATTATTAAAATAATAAATTGTGCACCAGCAACTTAAAAAAAATCTTGAAAACTTAGACAGGAATTCAAATTCCAGTCTATAATGTATATAGTATATAAACATAGAATTGAATTGAATAGATCGGCCCCATTGCTAAGGATACCTGATGCTATTTGAGTCAGTATCGGCCCGATATCCGATCCGGTATCAATATCGGTGCATCCCTAGTTTTCTCTACACATTCAAAAATTTAGACAGTAACCATAGATGTCAGTTTTCATACACAAAAATATAAAATATGTTGTGTTTTATGACATATTGCAGTTCTAATAACACTGCGTGTGTTATCTCTTCTATTTTATTTTATTTTATTAATATTTCATTATTTTAATACAATCTGCTAATTTATTTATTTATTTATTTTTATTGTTATTTTTATTCTTTGTATTTTATTTATCTTTTATTGTCTTAAATACCCATCTTTTATTTCTTTTTTATGCAATGAACTTTTATCTTGGTTGTTTTGGTGTGCATTAGTCTCATTGCTGGGACTTAAAAATGTCCAAAGGTCTAGGGTGGGTGGGATGGGAGGGAACCAAAAGGGAGGGATTTGGGGGTGGGGGGAAGGGGGCGCAGAAGTTTTTATTTAAATTACTTTTTGTTGTTGTTTGCTGTTATTTTCTTTCTTCCTGTTTGTTTGTTTGTTTGTTTTTCTTCATTTTCTTTTTTCTGTAGCTGCTTGCCAATTCTGTATTGATTAGTACATGGACATTTGTGATTATATATATATATTTTTTTTTACTCTATTTGTGATCTATCAATTTGTAACCCCACCCTATATCCATCCATCTTCAACCGCTTATCCGGGATCGGGTCGCGGGGGCAACAGCTCCAGCAGGGGACCCCAAACTTCCCTTTCCCGGGCCACATTAACCAGCTCTGACTTGGGGATCCCGAGGCGTTCCCAGGCCAGAGTAGAGATATAATCTCTCCACCTAGTCCTGGGTCTTCCCCGTGGTCTCCTCCCAGCTGGTCGTGCCTGGAACACCTCCCAAGGGAGGCGCCCAGGAGGCATCCGTGCTAGATGCCCGAACCACCTCAACTGGCTCCTTTCGACGCAAAGGAGCAAGGACTCTACTCCGAGTCCCTCACGGATGACTGAGCTTCTTACCCTATCTCTAAGGGAGACGCCAGCCACCCTCCTGAGGAAACCCATTTCGGCCGCTTGCACCCGCGACCTCGTTCTTTCGGTCATGACCCAACCCTCATGACCATAGGTGAGAGTAGGAACGAAGATTGAACGGTAGATCGAGAGCTTTGCCTTCCGGCTCAGCTCTCTTTTCGTCACAACGGTGCGGTAAAGCGAATGCAATACCGCCCCTGCTGCTCCGATTCTCCGACCAATCTCACGTTCCATCGTCCCCTCACTCGCGAACAAGACCCCGAGATACTTAAACTCCTTCACTTGGGGTAAGGACTCATTCCCTACCCGGAGTAGGCAAACCACCGGTTTCCCACCCTATATCATTTTGCTTAAATACCAATAAAAAATTGATCACAAAAAAAAAATGTCCATAGTTGCAGATAGACCCACAAATGTTTGTCGACGGGTCCTACTGGAGTATTGTTTCATATTAAAGAACGTGTTTTCTCTTCTAGCCTACAGGAGCTGAAACATCTCAAATGAACAGAAGAACTGATTTTGTCCAATTTGACATGCCCACATCTTCTGATCAACCTTTGAACCTACGGCTTGAGGAGAGAAGTCAATGTGAATAAAGTTCAATACTTTCCTTGTTAATGGTGGATTTGTTTCATCACTCGCTGTGAATATATTACATTGAGGTACAACCTGTTTGGCCACCTACTCCCTGTATAATGGCAGATGCATTGGTACTCTCTGCAGTGTTTCATTTTTATTCCCTGAAGAAGCCTTATTCAGTTATGTGGAAAAGTGTTGAAGGACTTCCCGGAAAAGACCAACACGGCAAGTTAATTTGGTGAAAGGTTGTTGGCAGCTGGTTGCATTACTTTTGTAAGATTCAATGCAAACTTCCCTGAATTGATTTAAACAGCAATTTCATATGGCATAATGCCATGTGGCAGGGAGAAGGGAACAGTTTGTTTCTGCCAAAAATATTTCCTCACTAAATGTTAATCTATCGGAGGTCAAGATTCGGCTACTATATGCGACAGATACTATTTTTCTTTCACCTCATTTATATCTCTCAATTTTTCTGTCAGTGGGAAGTTATTTTCTTTATAAAAATGTATGTAACTATGCTGTTTTCTTTCTCTTCCCTTCAGTAGTCATCCTACAGACCTAAAACGTCAGCACTTGAAGCTTACATTCTCCTGATCATAAACTGGCCAGATTAGGAGTTCACACTCTGGGCCTTATTTAGTACACTCCAGTAATCACTCTCCATTATGTTTGCATGCACAATTATCACGAAGTATGGGACGTCATCTCAGATCACATGGCTGATTAGTTACCAGTTTATTAGGTACACCTAATTGATACCAATGCAGTCAAACACAATTTGGTTTAAACTAGGGCTGTCAAAGTTAACGTGATAATAACGCGTTGACGCAAATGTGTTTTAACGTCATTAATTTCTTTGACACATTAACGCAACTTGTGATTTTTAGGTTTTAGCGGGATCAGTTTTAAAGAGAGTGAAGATACTGGCATCATATGAAATTAGAAAACCTAAAGAATCCATTGGTACCAACCTTGTCAAAGTAACTTGTCGCAAAGGAGGTTAAATAACGCTCCAAACTTGAGCTAAATCTTGGGGAGGAAAAACTGGCATAGACATTTTCAAAGTGGTTCCTTGACCTCTGACCTTAAGATATGTGAATGAAAATGGGTTCTCTGGGTACCCACGAGTCTCCCCTTTACAGACATGCCCACTTTATGATAAACACGTGCAAAATATCAAATGGGAAACACATACTGTAAGGTAGTCAATCTCAACGTCCTCACAATGTTGGGTACTAGGTCGCAAAGATGTTATCTGACAAGAACCGATTATTATATTATAATGTGGTAAAACATGTCTGGATGGAATCTTTTAAAGTAGACTCAGTCTGGTAACAGAGGAGGTAAGTAGTAGAGCAAATTGAAAATGAGTGCTACTGTGAATTCATTACAAACAAAGCTATAAATCTTTCAAACAAAGTTCAAATCTACCCACTAAATGTGTTGTTTAATACAATCCACTGACCTGTTTGAGAACTAGTCCATCAGATTTATTTAAACTTCACCTGAATGAGAGCTTAATCCCCACAGACAGAACTACAAATCACTTTTGTCAAAAGTTGTGTCCCATTTTTTTTTTTTTTTTTTCAGGGTTCATAAAGTCACCAAATGGACTGTTCTTATTATTGTTTGAATCCCACTGACATATTAATCCAGGACACAACATTACATCATGGGAATCAGGTTCGGACAATGAGACCACTGGTGTTACCAGACAGCAGCCACAATAAAAGAGCGCTACCCTTTGGTATGTTGCTGCAATTTCCCACATAATGTGTTGAATGTGCTGCCCACTACTGTTTGAGAATAACACAGGAGAAAAATACACTCAGCTGCCAATTTATTAGGTACACCGAGCTAAAACTATAGCCACATGTAAGTAATATTTTGTCCATCTCATTTATAATATCATATTATATATAAATATTATGAACCAGCACTACAAATAACTGCATCCAAACTAACCATTAAGTTGAATCAACTCCTTCATAAAAGGTAGTATTTATAGCAGGACTGTTGTATTAGACTGCATTAGTTTGATAAACTGAGTGTATATTATAAGGAGTCTTTGTAAAACCATAAAATGGCAAAACTGCACATAATCAGTAAGTAACAATACTGTCACTGTTTGGTACAAATGTTTAAACTAGGGCCGTCAATTGATTCAAATATTTAATCGTGATTAATTGCATGATTGTCCGTAGTTAATTGCAAATTAATCGCATATTTTTTATCTGTTCAAAATGTAACTTAAAGGGAGATTTGTCAAGTATTTAATATTCTTATCAACATGGGAGTGGAAAAATATGCTTGCTTTATGCAAATGTATGTATATATTTATTATTGGAAATCAATTAATACAAAAAAATGACAAATATTGTCCAGAAACCCTCACAGGCAACAACAGCTGTCAGTGTGTCAGTGTGCTGACTTGACTATGACTTGCCCCAAAACTGCATATGATTATCATAAAGTGGGCATGTCTGTAAAGGGGAGACTCGTGGGTACCCATAGAACCCATTTTCATTCACATATCTTGAGGTCAGAGTTCAAGGGACCCCTTTGAAAATGGAAACGGATCTGTTTCCGTCAATAAATTGGGCTCCATATGCAGAAAATACCTGCACTAAAATCACGCACAATAGCTACCAATAGTGTTGACGATTTGTAGGTTTGTTCATCTCTTTAGGCAGGATGAGGTAATCAGGATTTTAAATACCGATCCTAAACAGAAAGACAACTTCAGTTCTAGAATTTAACCCTGGGTGCTTGCTGTGTCACATTTTCCATCTTTTCACATGTAACAGAAAGAATATGGTATGGGAAGAGTAAAAAAAAATAACCTTTTGTGTGCTACTCTTGAACTTAGGTGACTGGTTTTTGAGTATTTTATGTTTTTGATCAATGCTCATTGATGAAGAGAAAAAACTGAGCTGTAAATGAGCCCTAGTTTGCTTCAAAGTCTGTTTCCATCTTGTATCCTTGCAGATGCTAAATAGGAACTCCATAAAGTAGAATAAAACAACATATCAAGTATGTATTGTTCATAAGTCTTAACTGATCTTTTTCGTCGGACAGTTCCGGGATTTTTGTGAACCAAGTGAGAAATTAATCAAGGCAGATTCTCATTTTACTTTTACTTACAAGATTTTCATGGTCAATGGAAGTTTTAATTGGCTGCTTCACTGTAATTGTTGTGCATATGATAAGCTCTTGAAACTTGTTCCTCTGATGTGAGGTTCATCATCATGTTCAACACGTCTGCTGTGAGTCATTCAAATCCTCACTAGATGGCGCCATTCTCAACAAACTCTTTCCTGCATCCTCATGGGACGGCCTGTGTGCATCATTACAGTTTTTCCTCACTCGCTTTGGCTCAATTCTTGAATGAGAATACTTTTTTTTTTTCAAAACAAAAAGTTCAAATCTCTAAACAATTAGTTTGTTGTTAACAACAGCTTTGACTTTCTCATTCACTCAAGCAAATTGCACGTGTTTTAGCACAAAAGCAACTTGCACATGGCTTGCAGATCAAAATTGATGAGTTGATTCTCAGTGAAATTGTCTTCTAAACATTCTTTCATCGTTTGAGCCGTCACATGCAAAATGATCCATTCAATTATCAAAATCTGTCAGACGTACATACTGTATATATTCCATAAATATCTGTGACAAGGAGGTACAATTTGTAGTTTTTTAACTGCACTACTGCAGGTTTTTTCATTGTTATGGGGATGTTGTTTTTTTGGCATGGATGTCATTTTGTGGCAAAATTTCAGTCACAGTATATGACTTTAATGAAAGATCAAAAGTGAATTTCCAATACATACACGTTGCTACACAAATACATTAACTATACATACAAAAGTGCATATCCCTTTTCCGTGTAGCGACGACAGTATTGACTTTTCCCAATAAACTTTGACCCACTGTTGAAATAGGAATCTAAAAATCTCCGTGCAATACATAACAGTACAGCTAGATAAAATTGAGATTCATGCATAGTAGGCCGAAGCAGTCAGTGTCAACAAAAACGTAGAACAAAACAGAGATTTCCAGGGTTGACTGCCGTGGTGAAAAAAACACCCAAATATTTTGACCAGTACGGCTCACACGATGACAAGACAACTTTTCATTTTGGTGCATTGGCCAATTTACTGACACAATAACTAGATTTTGAAGCATGACTGAAGTGTATTGGCTGAATTACTATATTTTGCAAACATGCAATAGAGTTGTGATGTCCCATGAAACAGAATGTTGAGACTGTTTAAAAAAAATGAGACAAAGCGATTGAGAAAAACTGTAAATGGTACAACTGAATATTTTGTACAAAGAAGACAACTCAACAGACACACTTTCTTTTTTGAGATATTTATTCTTAAAAATGAGTCGGGGGATCTTGGAATTGCTTCACATGTGTCAGTCCTGACGTGGGCTTCTTTCGCCGCCTCCCACGTCAGCTGTAGAGAATTCATGCAGCTGTGTAGTATGCCGCCAACGCTCTACGGTGATCCTATACTAGTTTAAAGCTTTGTCACAGAGAAATCAAAAGCTGCAATGATTTTCAATATATTGATATGGATAATAGTTGCATAGGATAATAGCCATGCTGTACAATACACATGATTATAAAACAATATGTTAGAATGATTAGTACAGATTTCCTAAAGTAGGTTTATACAGTTTTCATTATCCTCAACATTTAAGTGCATCATATCATATGAATATATTTATATTAATGGTGATCTGATACATAGTTATAGTGATTTAATACATACAGTACATACAGTAAAGTAAAGCTTAATCAACTTTAGAGGGACATTGCGAAGCCCTTAAAATGCAATAAATATTTTCTGATAAAATGGTATGCAGGGGAATGATAAAACTGTACACAACTGTCATACCAGATATGGTGGCATTTACTTTTACATTGCCAAGTTTTGTTTTTCCTCTAGAACACACAGTAAAGATTATCTAAATGAAGCCACTCTCAGAGAAAAGAGCCCAAAATAAAAAGCCATTTCTGTATCAAACAGAAGGTCAACATCTTGCATGCATTATTTTAGAAGTAGTAAAAATGTAAAATCAGTGGATAAGAGGGGAAAAAATCATAAACGTCAACAACTGCATGCAGCAACAATGGTTATAATGTTAACAATTCCATATTCGCACCCTCGCACAGTAAAATCATAAGGCATGCCTCACTGAACTCCTCAACAACCATACTTAATGGCAGATACATCCTGTTAACAACTGGTGAGGATTCCCTTCTTGTTTACCTTCATATGGTCAATACATGTGGAATGAAACCTGCAAATAAAGAGAACATTCAGCTCATTAGCGCAGTCTGACAGTAGAGCATCCAGTGATAAGATCACATGGTGGATCATCTTGTGATTTGTGGCCACAGGCTTGTCATACATATTTATCATCAGGCTTCCTCTTAATAATGTAATACTCACTCAGCAGACAGGCTGCTCAGTTCGTGTTCCTCTGGCGGAGATTCTTGTCTTTGTGGTTGTTGGTTGAATTAGTTTTCCTTTAGCAGGAAGTAAACAACACAATCAGTTCATATCTCAAATGAAACGTGCATTCTAGTCAAATGATCAGTTAAATGATTGGCAGAAAGTAATGTGACTCCAATTCTAATAACTGTTAAATCATTGTGGTCATTTATCAAATAAAAACACAAGAAATTTGCTTTTCTGTTTGACGTCATTATAAATGCGATACTTCAGAATAATTGACCAAGTCATCTTTTTGAGCTCTGACAAATTGTGAGGGAAATGTAGCCTAATTTTTGACATTTTATAGACTAAATTCTATTTAGAACTAAAACTAGGGCAATCGATTCAAACATTTAATCACGATTGTCCATAGTTAATCGTGATTAATCACACATTTTTTATCTTTTGAAAATGTACCTTAAAGGGAGATTCGTCAACTATTTAATACTCTTATCAACATGGGAGTGGGCAAATATGCTTTATGCAAATGTTTGCATATATTTATTATTGGAAATCAATTAACAACACAAAACAATGACAAATATTGTCCGGAAACCCTCAGAGGTACTGCATTTAACATAAAAAATATGCTCAAATCATAACATGGTAAACTCAAGCCCAACAGGCAACAACAGCTGTCAGTAAGTAAAAATACTGCAACTGCTTCGTACAAATGTTTAAACTAGGGCTGTCAATTGATTCAAATATTTAATCCTGATTAATTGTATGATTGTCCATAGTCAATTGCAAATTAATCGCATATTTTGTATCTGTTCAAAATGTACCTTAAAGGGAGATTTGTCAAGTATTTAATACTCTTATCAACATGGGAGTGGGTAAATATGCTGTTTTATGCAAACGTATGTATATATTTATTATTGGAAATCAATTAATACAAAATAATGACATATATTGTCCAGAAGGAACAGGCAACAACAGCTGTCAGTATGTCAGTCTGCTGACTTGACCATGACTTGCCCCAAAACGGCATGTGATTATCATAAAGTGGGCATGTCTGTAAAGGGGAGACTCGTGGGTACCCATAGAACCCATTTTCATTCACATATCTTGAGGTCAGAGGTCAATGGACCCCTTTGAAAATGTTAAATTTTCAAGTTATTATCTTGTTAACTTTGACAGCCCTATTTAAATATATTCTAAATTGTAAATGGTAATGGATCCGTTTCCGTCAATGAATTGAGCTCCATATGCAGAAAATGGTGTTGATGATTTGTAGGTTTGTTCATCTCAATTAACATTTATTCCTGCTTACAACTGCACTATAGTGTGTTATAAACCATTTATTACATGTTTTTATACTGCTTATGACTGGTAATAGGGGTACTTAAAGTAATGTGTGGCCTTTTTAAGTCAAGTATCATAGGCAGGGCTTCCGGACAATTCAGATGGTGACTTGTCATCGACAGGAAAACATGTCCTTACTTGACTCATTATATTTTATATGAACGCAGCAAAACGTGATGCTCCCAGTTATTTTATGACCCAGATTTATGGTGTACTGTACATTGCGCTCTAAAGACAGTCAGGAGTGGATATATCGTGATAAGCTACAACAAAAACACACGTTATCAAGCAAAACAGAGAGAAGTTATTGAAGGTAAAATGTTTATACTTACGCTGGACCTGCCAGGTCATCGTCTGAGGCAACAAGGGAAGATATGGAGAAATGAAATAAAATAAAATAATCGCAAGGAAGTTGCACACGTTGATGAAGTGACAAGTGTTTTTTTTTAAATCTTTTTTACAGAAAGCATAAAGTATTAAGAACAATTAGCTGTGACTGACACATGGTGCACAGAGTGTTTTATAGTTTCAACAGTACTGCGTGTGCAGACTGTGTTGTTGGATGAAAACGTGGCCCAGATGAAGTAACAAAATAGGAAACAACAAGGCTGTCATGCCGCAGGGAAAACCACCTCATGAGGTCACTCACAAACACACAGTTAAATCCAGCACAACACATTAAAACAATCACATACAGGCAAAATTCAAATAAAAAAAAAATAATACTGTTGTCATGCACAGACAGGCAGCGCTCACGAAGAACAGCTGTTCACTCAGCGAGATTAGTGAAGAGCAGCTCCATTAATATCAGCCCTCTACTGAGGGTAATAAAGTCATTGAAGCGATGTCAAACAGTGACGGTAGAAATGATTGCTTGCATGCCATCTCACTGCTGCGGCTCGATGCAAGAACATGGAGTCACCGTTTGTCAAATAAAATCTTAAAAACGGAAGATTTTGAAAGGCGCTAAACAGAATTGTGTACTGTGCTGTGAACTGGAAGAAGATGAAGCTGAATGCCTGTTGAAATTCATGACGCATGCACAAGTCTCACACTTACCACAATCATGGTTTAGGTGTTGCAATTTAGGGAAAAGGGGAACAATCTGTTAAAATATTCACCAGCTAACCTAAGTAAAATATGAAGTAGTGACATTACATGCGAGAATTTGCTTTATGATTCATGCAATCTATTTTGTAAGACTGGGAGGATTCTCAAGGTGACTTAAACACCATGTAATGAACCATAATGAATATATTCCTGTTCAGTGTTGCCGACTGACTGACGGTCACAGCTCTGAGCTGTCAGTCATCCGCTGCACATTGCATCTAATCAGCATGTGACAACATCAAAATTCTGTTTGAGAGGAAAAGGTCACCCAAATACCATTAATGCATAATTTATGATGCAGCTAGACTCTTGAAATTAAGTACTCTGTAGTATTAAAAAATCCCAGGCTGGCATACGCAGATTGTATAGCTAAATGATGTGTCTCGTGGTTAAGCTTGCAGTAGCTTGGGGACAGCGCAAGGTCCCTGGAAAGCCGTAAATAATTGAAACTGTCCACCTCCGCAACACTGCAGTATCATATTTCTCATGAATATTAAATGCATGAAATTGTCCTGACAAGGTGCGACCTCCTGCAACAGTGTCTGCCTGTTGGGTCAACCTCGCCAGACTAAATTATTGAATGCAGGCACAGCACAGTGTCAGGTGACTCTGTTAGTGTCTCTGACGACGGAATGACTTAAGGCAGTCACCAGAAAACAAAGTGTGCCTCCTTTCACAGTCACCTCATTGCACAACACCATGCTGACAGGGGTTTGGGATGCAAAAAGAATTTGGACAAAATTCATCGGAGAGATCGGTGTCAAAGCTGAACAATACAGTGAACAGTGAAATAATAAAACAGTTTTAAGCACCGCCGCTGGTTACTCACCGTCTTGTAAATCATCCGGCTTCTTGCGCTTCTCATAAACGACGATGATGACGATCAGGATGATGATCTCGGCCAAAACCCCCAGAAGAGGCCATAAGGGGGCTAAGTTGCTGCGGACCCTCAGCACAATCTTCTCGTCGCGGGTGCCGAGCATGTTGGTGGCGTTGCAGTGGTACTCGCCTGGATCTAGATTAATGTCTAGGTTGACAATGTTGAGTTCAGTGTAGTTGTCTCTGCTGCTGATGAAGAAGCGTCCGCTTGAGTTGTCAATTTCCTGTTGAGGGAGAAGAAAGCAATGTACTAAATAATGTTGAGGGTCAATGGTGTCAAAGTTAATGCAATAAAATCACATCAACGCAAATTCGTTTTAACGCCACTAATTTCTTCAACGCATTAATGCAACTTGCGATTTTAAGGTTGTAGCGGGCTCAGTTTTAAAGCTAGCTAGTCAAGTCAGCACACTGACACACTGACAGCTGTTGTTGCCTGTTGGGC
This sequence comes from Sebastes fasciatus, assembly GCF_043250625.1. Taxonomy (NCBI): domain Eukaryota; kingdom Metazoa; phylum Chordata; class Actinopteri; order Perciformes; family Sebastidae; genus Sebastes; species Sebastes fasciatus. The sequence continues at coordinate 18,993,258 of NC_133798.1, read as the reverse complement.
TTGAGTTTACCATGTTATGATTTGAGCATATTTTTTATGCTAAATGCAGTACCTGTGAGGGTTTCTGGACAATATTTGTCATTGTTTTGTGTTGTTAATTGATTTACAATAATAAATATATATATACATTTGCATAAAACAAACATTTTTGTCCACTCCCATGTTGATAAGAATATTAAATACTTAACAGATCTCCCTTTAAGGTACATTTTGAACAGATAAAAAACATGTGTGATTCATTTGTGATTAATAACGATTAACTATGGACGCAATTAAATATTTTAATCAATTGACAGCCATAGTTATGAGGTTTTAAAACATTACACAATATTTCATACTGTATTACAGGACCATGTTATGAAATAACATAATAAAAGGTATTTCATGGACAGCCTCCTAAATTGTATTTAAATATATCAGTTTTATTTGTTTATATTACCATTTCTTATCTTATTCTATTTAATTTTCTCTACTTTTATTTGCCTGGATTTTATCTAATTGTAATGCTGATTTGTTTTAATCTTATTTTTCCCCTATAGAGCACTTTAACTTTGCATTTTGTAACTTCGTTTTGGAAGGTGTTGTACAAATAAAGTCATTCATTATCATTATTATTATGAAATGATGTACAACCCATGATTTTCCATTTGAGGTCATCGTGAAGTCTTAAACGAATCGCTTCTTGAGCTTGAATATTTACAGTAACTCAGTATAAGTATAGTTTTGCAAAGAGTTTCCCTTCTGTTGAGGTAGCTAGTAAATGAGTAGTGGACGTCTTCTAATACAGGTTTGTGCAGAAAACTAAGCCAGTTAAATACTAGCCATAAATTCTGCCTTTAAAAACATAATAATGTTCCGTTTTGATGAGTATATGTTTATTATCGCAGTTGCAGTTTTCAGTGGTGTTAAGGTGTTTCTAATATTTTGCCCACCCCATTTACAAAAACAAGGGAGGAAGAATATTAGAAACACATGTCAATATAATGCAGTCCAGTAAAACACCACCACTAACTACATTACTATCATATATCACATACCCTATGAATGCCGTTGTCGTACTTGCGCCAAGTCCAGACAGGGTGAGGATAGCCCACAGACTTACAGTAGAGTACAGCAAGCTGGCCCTCGTTCTTATTCTCACTACGCTTGTGGCCTGTGATGTCAGGAGCAGCTTAAAAAAAATAACAAATATCAATTGTTAAACAGGAATACATTCAAGAAATTCAAAAAAAAAATAAAGTGCTACAGCTCTACTGTGAGTTGTATGAAAATAATAAATTGGTTTGTGCCAATTTCTGCTTTTCATCTTTTCCTTTTCCAGTACAAACTAATTAATTTTTTTTATTGCATCTATCTTTTAAATATTAGTTAAGTAAGCAATGCTTATGGAAAACGGCTCCATAAATAAAGTTTTTCAGGCAATGAACAGCTGCTTCACTGTGTTCAGATCAGTACTTTTCAAGCAAGATGCACAAAGCACTTCCCAGAGTTAGGAAGATAACTAACAGCTGCAGGGGGTAAATAATGCACCAAACAAGATTGCAATAAGTAGAGAAACATAATAATAAAACGTAAATACAGTGTTGTTGTTGAACTTATCCACCAAGTTTTCTAGCCACGATCAGGGAGTACAATGTTAGGAAGACGGATTAACTTATGTGTGAAAAGAAGTGAAATTTTTATATTTCCTTCAAAACATTTCATCTACGAGGAACATGTGATCCTGTGTAACATCAAGCTGCCTGTATTATTCCTGAATAATACCTGTGTATTCTGTTTATTATAAATCTACCAGGCCTGTAAATCTGTTTTCTTCCCGGATGAAAAGAAACTCTCCGTAATATAAAAGCAAATAAAATCCAATTTGCCTCCATAGTGATGTGTGTGACGGCAGAAAAGGCTGACAGATTTTACCGTTGAGACATAATCCCTTGCCATCAGACAAACAAGACACCATCTGCTGCCACTGAGCCGGGCATTGGTTAGATGGAGGTGTCAAGGGCGCCGGCTGCCCCATGAGCAGCCAGCAGAGCCGTTTGAAATCACAGGTCCTCGCATGACAGGGCTGCTGGTGCTCAAGGCCATTTGGGCCATTTTTATTGGGGACAGCTCTAATGTGGCCTTGAAACTGACAAATACGCCCGAAGCTCACAAATCAACACCTACATTTAACTTCTATGGTGGCGTTTGCTGGAGGAGCCATCTCGAAGGTGTAAACACACATGTACATTCCGGCGTCATCTCCTCTTGGTTTTTTCAGCCTGGAGAAACAGAAACACACACACGTGAACTCACAGCAGGCTGCTAAACTCCCACACACACACACACAAACACAAAAGGTTTTATAAAGTTTTGCCGTGACTCCTACTTGTACTCAGTGTTTCTATTTGGGGTGCGTGTTTCCGGGATCTCCTCCCCGTTCTTCATCCAGTAGCTCTCCTCGTGGGCACTGTGGGCGCCGGTCAGGTTGCATTGCAGTAGGTAAGAGTCGCCTTCCACAGGAAGTGTGGCGTGATCAGAGGCGGCGATTGTCGGCTCTGTAAGAGAGACACAGATTAGCTACGGACAGAAGGGATGTTCGCTGGGACTCGTGGGTGAGAGGAGGTGTTGAAGGATGTAAACAAGAACACACAAAAGGTCCAGACAGACAACACACTTTATACACACTTATACAACATAGCACAGGAATAGAGTTGTGAAGTGGGAGGAATTATTTTAGGCATCCAGGGTTCCTTAAGTAGAAGTTATTCTCTGCATTGCTAGGTGACTGGAAAGTGGGAGCACTTCTCCCTCGGTTGAATCATCAGTACAAAAAAGTCCAACAGCATTAGAAAATATCTGGTTCTTTGATAAAAAGTTTAAGTACAAGCCTGTGTACATAAAAACGCAAGTAGAGAAGCCAACTACAGCTCCCACGGTGCATTTCAGCAAGAAGCATCCACTGAGCTTAAATGTCTACATCTTACATCTTACATGTGCCACTAACAATGAGCGAAAGCTAAAGATTACGTTTTTTACAAATTTTTACAGTACAATCTGCAGCTTAAATTAATATTATAGCTCAATTTCAGATGAATTGTGCAACTAAAGTGCTGCACTGTGGTCTCAGCTGTAATGATGAATCCACCACAATAACAGAAAAGGACACGACTTCTTAGAAACAAGATTAAATGAATTAAAACTAGGGCTGTCAAAGTAACGCAAATTATTTTTAACTAATTTCTTTAACACACTTACGCATTTTGCAATTTCTAGATTGTAGTGGGCTCAGTTTTAAAGCTAGAGTGAAGATACTGGTATCATATGAAACTAGAACCTAAGGAATCCATTGGTACCAACCATGTCATACTATATTGTTGCAAATGATGTTAAATAACGCTCCAGACTTACACTAAATGTTGTCGAGAAAAAAAATGGCATGGCCATTATCAAAGGGGTCCCTTGACCTCTGATCTCAAGATATGTGAATGAAAATGGGTTCTATGGGTACCCACGAGTCTCCCCTTTACAGGCATGCCCATTTTATGATAATCACATGGGGCAAGTCATAGTAAAGTCAGCACACTGACACACTGACAGCTGTTGTTGCCTGTTGGGCTTGAGTTTGCAATGCTAAATGCAGTACCTGTGAGGGTTTCTGGACAATATTTGTCAATATGCTTGCTTTATACATTTGTATAAAGCAAGCATATTTGTCCACTCCCATGTTCATATGAGTATTATATAATCTCCCTTTAAGTTATATTTTGAACGGATAAAAAATGTGCGATTAATCGTGATTAACTATGGACAATCATGCGATTAATCAGGATTAAATATTGAATCGATTGACAGCCCTAATTAAAACTGATGGTCATGACGTAAACTTACAGTATCATTACTTTGATGAATTCATTGACTAAAAAGTTAGGATCAGGAATTAAGAATAGAGAGACTGAGTGGGGAAAAGCTCCTCTGGAACCAGTTTCTGAACAGGATAAAACTAGACATTTCTATTACACTCACTGGAATACAGGCAAGTCTAAACTTTGATTTATTTTTTCCCAAAAGCTGATTAAAAAGCTAAAATAAACTCCTTAAGATTGTATTTTTGTAGCTAAGCCTACCACAATGGATTCCCCTTTTATGGAAGACGTACTCATGCTGGGAGCCAGCGAGGACGACTCTAGCTTTAATTAAATAACTCCGAAGGAATCCCATAAAAAACACAGAAACTCACAATAACATACATTTGAATCTGGTTGAAATTCAACCTGTTGAAAGTCCTCGCTTGGATTAGCTGTCAGACAGCAAAGACCTTAATTGGAAGTATTCTGCTTAATCCTGATTATCTACATCTCGTACATGTAGACACCGGTGAACCTCTCAACCTCAGTTGCCACAAGCTGAAACACTCATATATACAGAACAGCTCGGCATCGTTTTGAATTATTTTCTTTTTTTAACTAGTGCCGATACTAGCGCTGGTAAATGCTGTCTAAACCTAAAGACCATCAGCTGTAAAACTAATTTGCCCTCATAAAATCATCTGAAATTGATAAAATTTGAATTATAAATCTGGAGCTATCTGATCAACAAATAAGTAAACAAGATTACTAATATGACGAGACTTTTGATGGCAGCTTTCGGCACTTATTAACACTTGGGGCTACAGAAACATTTCGTTCCCTACCAAAAAAACATTGACATTCGACACCCAAGTTCAGTATCCACACGTTTTGGTTTCCATTTAGTTCTGTGCATTTCAGATTCTGGTACAGAATAGTTTGTGGGGAAAAAAACATTTGTAGATTAGGAATTAAAAAGGTCACACCAAACATTGGCCAAATTTGTGTGTGGAAGTATAGTCAGTATGCAAAATTTGACATTTTAAAAACAGAATTAAAACTGGTTATGACATTAATAATAACCAAAAGAAACATCTTTGGAATATAATGATATACAGTTCAGGGAAATGAGAAGGTGAGAGCTAAAGGAAGAGATAAATTAAGTAGAGAGGAAATGGAGACGGGGAGGAGATTGGGTTCTACAGGGTTCAGGTTGAAGGATGTACTGAACCGACAATGTAAAACATTACTCAACTAGGCTGGTAAAAGTACATAAAGTGTTTTTCTTAATTTTCCAAGTCTGTAGGGGAGGATGGCTCCTACGGAGGAAGCTAGAGGTCCTCTGGAGAGGTTTGAGGGAGGCTGGATCACACAGGAACTGTTCAATGTGTCTGCTAACGGAAGGGAAGGAGGTGTTTCCTCTACAGTGACCACTCACTCTGCAGCACCGTTATAGTGGCCTGAGCACGGATCCAGGTGGTGGCTGGATTTTGGTGCAGGTCGTTACGTCGCGGGTCATTGCTGGCTCTGCACTCATAGGTCCCAGCATCGTCCAGCGTGAGACGAGAGACACCTAACGCACTCGCGGCGTTGGAGCCGTAGGCCGTGCTGATGGACACTCGCCGCTTACGGGCGCCGTCCCACAGCTGCCTGAAGGAATCTGCTCGGTTGATCTCAGAGTACCACCACTGGATTTCCGGGGTGGGGTTTCCCACCACGTCACAGTACAGCTCAAAGGTGTCGCCCGTGAGCTTTGTCTCAGAAAGAGGTGATTTCACAAAGCCCGCTGGTGGTGGCGGTGAAGGTTTAGGGGGCAGCATGTCCAGGGACAAGCCCCAAAAAAGGAAAACAGGTTGAGGATGGAAAGGCCAGAAAATAACAGGGTGAATTAAATAGGAAACAGAAAAGGAAAGACAAACAGAAAAAAAGATAATATGAAATAATCAAAAAGACACTGACAGACAACTTAAAATGAAACAAAGGATGTAGAAAATGTAAATTATACAACAGAGATGCAGCTAACTTTTATCATCATCGATTAATCCGTCGGTAATTTTCTTGATTAATTGTTTGAAAGTGAAAAATGTCCATCACAATTTTCCAGAGCCCAAGTTCATGTAGGGAAGCACCGATACAGGATCGGATATCGGGCCGATACTGACTCAAATAGCTGGATCGGATATCAGTGACAATGGGGCCGATCTATTCAATTCTATGTTTATATACTGTCTATATACATTACATACTGGAATTTGAATTCCTGTAAATTTTGACCAATTTGTTGCTGCATTAAAACGGTTTACACCTGAATTCCTGTTCATTTTGAAGATTTTTTTTACACATAAAAGAATGATCCCAGTCTCTTCCACACAGTGAGGCATACAGCTTATTAATTAAACACTGGTATCGGATCGGTACTCGGTAACGGCCGATACCCAAAGCCCAGGTATCGCAATCGGTATCGAGACTGGAAAAGTCGGATTGGTGTATCCCTATGGTCATGTACTAATTTTTTTGGGACTGATCAACAGTCCTAAACTCAAAGATAGGCTATTCAATTTACTTTCATAGAAGACTAAGAAATTATGCAAATATAAAAAAAAAAATTAAAAGCCGGACATAGAAAACTTAAGCCATTTTTTTTGCATTAAATGATCAACTAATGGTTTCAGCTTAGTGTAAAATATAAAACAGGAAAATCAACATCAAACTGTCTGTCAAGAACAGGTTGGTGAGAGAGAGAGAGAGAGAGAGAGAGAGAGAGAGAGAGAGAGAGAGATGACCTCAGATCTGCTTAAGCCATTATTAATGCTATTTCTAGGAAGTTTTCATTCAATTCTGCTGGGACGTCTTTGCAAGGCTGCTCTCACTTGATTTTGTACAATTAATGACATTATATAAATCTGTGCCGGGCTCGTGCAGCACACACATCCAAAAGTCCTCCAAGTGACCTTGTCATTTTCCGTACATCTTGTCTGTATAATGAAAACAGCATTAGTGCTTCTTTATATAATTATTCAATAATCGGACACAGACACCGGGCCGACTGTATACTGTTAATTTAACAGGATTGAAATGTCCCCTCTCTGAACTGACAGCAATAAAAACAAATTAAACAATTGATCACGGCTGCACAGATTGGAGGAGGAGGAGGACGGGGGGCTGTGTAGTCATAAGGATGGTCTATAGGCAACGTGGAGACTGAGTACATGAGATTGAGAGGAGATTTATAGAAACTGCAGCTCTGGGTCTCTGGGGAGTGTGTGGGCGCATGGTGAAAGACCCCCTCCGTTTCCATAGAAGCACTCTACAGCAACAAAGTGGGAAGAGAAGAGACAGCCAACCAGACCAGGCAGATCATCACAAGGCAGACACGTTTTGTTTTTTTGTCAAGATGACATCATAACCCTGCTGCACAGCCCACAACTGGTTCATCAAGACCAGCACATTTACTGTCGGCACAAATAGATTCCTATATACACTCAGTTGCCAGTTTATTAGGTACACCTGGCTAAAACTAATGCAGTCTAATACAACAGTCTTGCAATACCTTCATGAAGGTTATAATGTCGAATTGTATTGCATTAAACTGGCAGGTGTTTCTGTTATTTAGTATACCCTCATTGATATAAATGGGGTGTAATAGGGCTGTCACAATAACCGCAATATTGCAATACCGCACTATTGACAAGCCAACCGCCACGTTTATGTTCACGCACATTTACACTATGCTACAAAACGCCAGCAGCGTGATGAGGCGCTGAGCGTTTATTCTGTGTTGAGAGAGTTGAAAAATGTTCAGCTTTGGGTAAAACGTTGCACTCAGTCACATCCTACATGTGCTGAACAACAAATACAATGGAGGAGTAATTAATATACATAGACCGGCGGTAATAAATTAAGTAATTTGCAAAAAAAACTTCAATAATACCACATATCGCACTATTGAGACCATCATTATCACCGCAAGGGAAATTCCTTCACCGTGACAGCCCTAGGGTGTACAAAATAATAGAAACACCTGTCACAATTCAACAGACAAACTGCGGCCTCCGAAATGACCATACAGTTGAATCAAGACCTCTCTAAACCGTTTCAACAAAAACTAAACGTTATCAGCTTCATGAAGGTAGGAGGATTTATTGTAGGACTGTTGTATTTCACTGCATTAGTTTTAGCTAGGTGCACCTAATAAACTGGCAACCGAGTGTATATAAGGACCAGGAAACAACGTGACTGGGACTGAAAACTAAAAGCAACACCGCAGCTCTTAACAGAAAACTGCTGAGAGACAGATGCTGCCACCTCGGATAGTCTAGATGTATGAAAAGTGCTGAGCGAGTAGCATTGTCCCACTGCACGCCATTGTACTATACACGTCTGAATAACGTCACTCATGTCAAGTTGACGTTGGTTTAGTTTTGGCATACTGTTGTGTGTGTCTCACGTGGGTGATCTTAGAACTATAATGGCTGCATTGTACTTTTTTTATAGATCCTGATAAATCTTAAATTGTCCACATATTCTTAACCTTTGAATGTTGGGCTGCAACCAACTGATCATTTTTTATTATCAATTGATTTATCAATTTTTTTTTTGAAAATGTCAGAAAATTGAAAGGAAATGCTCATCATAATCTTTTAAAATAACTTGTTTTGTTCCAGCCATTCATTTTAGGTCTGCAACTCATGATTCATTTTATTATCGATTAATATGTCGATTCTTTTTTTCAATTAATGCTTTAACTCTGACCGCCTTTAAAAGAAGGCTTAAAAACCTGTTATTTTCTGCTGCCTTCTAATGCTTTTTATTGCCTTTATTTTCTTTTTTTATGTCAGTATTGCCAAATTTGTACACGTTCAGTTTGTTTCCAATTCATTTTTTAAAAGCGTAAATGTCTGTAAAGCACTTATTTGTTTTATCTTATTTGTTTTGTGTTTCTATATCCATATTTTACCCTGGCTTCTGTTCATTTTCTTAGTGAATATGTGGAAAAGTGTGTGTTATGATTAGATGATATTATCACAGAATAAAACCCCAAAATCATTTCCCTTATTGCCTATAGTAACTACTATTTCCCAGAACCCAAGGTCATCATCATCATTCCTCTTCATCCCCTATGGGACATAAGGCTTCAATGAGCTCTCTCCATTGTATTCGGTCTTGGCAGCATGTTGGGCCTCTCCCCATGACAGGTTCATCTTGTCCAGCTCCTGTGTCACAGTTCTGCGCCAGGTGGATTTGGGCCTCCCGGGTTTTCTTTTGCCTGGTGGTGTCCATCTTAAGGCGACTCTCGGGATCCGGTCCTGCTCCATTCTCAGAACATGGCCTAGCCATCTCAGACGTCTGTGTGTAATTTCCTTGATGATGCTACGGCTACCATTTTTTTTGTACAGTTGGTGGTTGGAGATTTTGTTTGGCCAAAAGATCTGGCATATTCGTCGGAGGCATCCATTGTGAAAAACTTCCACTCTCCTCATATCACTTTTGATCACTCGCCAACTCTCTGAGCCATATAGCAGAACAGACTTGACATTGCTGTTGTACAAAAGCATCTTAGTTTTAAGGCTGTATTGCTTGGACCTCCAGATGGAACGGAGTTGGGAGAAGGCACCCTGAGCCTTTCCCAGCCTTGTTTTAATGTCTTTCTGCACTGCACTATCTTTACTGATGAGGCTGCCCAGGTATGTGAACTCTTCCACAAACTCAAGTGGTGCCCCATTTACAAGAATGGGTGCTGCAGGGGGAACCCAAGGTGACATTGTCAAATGTCTTGTTTGACCAACAAAAAAAAAAAAAGTTCAGTTTATGATGATATAAAACAGAAAAAAGCACTAAATCTTCACATTAGAAAAGCTGGAACTCTGGATGCACCAATACCAGATCGAATATCGGGCCAATACTGACTCAAACAGCTGGATCGGGTATCGGTGACAATGCAGCCGATCTATTCAATCACCATATACATTTTATACTAGAATTTTTATTCCGGATTAAGTTTTGACAATTTATTGCTGCATTAAAAAGGTTTACACTTCCTGTTAAATTGGAAGGGGTTTGTACGATTTATTATTTCATTAATAAATAACGATTCAGTAAATGTATATATATATATATATGTATTTATTTGTTAGGAAAGCAGTATTTAAGTCAAGCCTGATGTTTCCTTTCACGTAAAAGAAGGATGCACAGAGAGAAGATGGTTAAGCTTAAACCAGAAAATAACCACAAATTAAAAGGGGTTAAATTCGAAATTCAGGATGCAGATCAGAAGTGAGTCCAGAGACATCTAGAGATTAGAAAATGGTAAATGGACTTGGACTTATATAGCGTCCAAGGTGACAGAAAGCACAGAGTATACAGTATTTACATGCTGGCTGGTCAATAGAATTAGATATAAAGTAAATGTACTGACATTTTCCTTGAGGGACATTAATGTAGTATTCAGTGCTGATGTTTAATGATGCTGATGTTTATCTCTGAACAGCTGACTTCATATCTTGAATTTAAAAGTTCTGCTCTTACCAACCGCGTCTCTAATTGTCCTGGCATTTTGATATTTTGTGTGCAGGGTATCTGGGAGTCCGAGAAAGAGCAGAGCTACAAAGAAAGTCACTAACACTCCCCGGTTAGGATGCCTTTGATGTTAAATATGACAGAAATGCAAATTAAAACTGAAATGATTTTTGAATTAATCGATAAGTCAACTGACAGAAAAATAATCAGCAATTTTGATGATCAATTAATCGTTTAAGGCACTTAAATTTTCTTTTTACTATTTTCTGACATTTTGCTGACCAAACAATTAATGAGAAAATAATCATCGGATTAATCAATAACAAAAATAATCAACATTTGTAGCCCAATTGCAATCCCTTATTTGTCAGGATGATTGCACTCTGACCTGTGTACTGATGAACACCTCGACACATCTGCTGATACAGTAATATGAACCTGAGACTGACAATCCCCAAATACTCATTGATTGCACTCAATTCATTACTGGAGCAACAAAATTCTCTGTTTGCATTGATCCATTCATTAACTGAGACCTGCATTTTTTTTTTTAGCAGTTTTTTGTGGCTTTTGTGTGAGAAATTACCTCCAAAAAAATTGTTTGAATGATACTATTAAACAGCCTCCTTGGTAAAAAGCCACTCTACTTTAGATGAAACACACATCCTTAGGGATTCTTGTCAGGAATAGCTTCATATTTGAACATCCATTAGCAGATACAAATGGCTTCTGTGATGAGGCTGGCTGCTGTGCGCGTTAATATCTTGCATTACCAGACTAATGGTATGGTATATAAATAATATTTGCTTTATACAGTATATACTGTGACATTTCTTGAACCATCCAGCCTCTTTGAAAACAGGCAAAGAAGATAAGACAATATCAGATGTTCTAGCTCAGATAAAAAGCCATTACATTTAACTTCATCCGCTGGTGTGCTGATTGAAGAAGAGATGTGATGAGTGGGTGTGTGCAGTATAAGGAGGAGATGTGTAATGCATTCCTACACATTGTCAACTCCAGGGAAGGCCAGAGCTGATTTTCACCCAATGCTTCTTGCAAATCTACACTTGCACACTTACAGTATATCCACCCCCTCCAAATACTCAGCTGAGATGGGTTTTATGCTGCCCTAAACAGTTTGGTGGGTGGGGGGATGAGATTTATGAGCCCAGGGGTCAATTGGACAAGTAGAACCTCTTGCAGAGAAATCAATGCCATTCTGCAGTGCAGTGCATCTCGAAAGCGAAAGAGCTGAACAGATTCACTGTTACTGCAAGAGGACATTAAAGCCATGGTTCCCCCAGTGCAGCAGCAGCAGCATCTCTGCTCTAAAAATAGAAGCATGCAGCAAAAAGGACTGGTGCTATTTACAGCACTTCTGAGGTCCTACATCTAATTACATGCATGTCATAAGCTCTGTTGCAAGGACTGATGCATGGGAATGATCTCACCCTGTATAGGAGAGGAGTTGGTGATATTCACTGCTGGATACTGAATTCCTAAAGGCATATAATCCTGACATACCTGAGCAGACCTGTGCTTATCTCTAAGGAAAAGCATGACAGATTTTGAACTTCAGTGTGACACCATGTCTCCTATCCACCTTTTCCTATAATGAGCTTGTCCTTGCTGATTGAATCCACACTTCAAAGGACATTTTAAGGGACACAGCTAGGCCTCCTTGTGGCCCACTTCACTTCAGCCCAACCAATACAGATTGTAGCCTATTAAAGATGTATTGACCCTTCATTTCAAAGCCAAAAAACACGCGCTTCATTCGACTAATATAAGGTTTCTTTTAGTGTAACGTAAGGGATTATATAATGAGACTTCTGGTGAGACATCCGTGATGGACAGCCTTCTTAACACACAGACACGTCTTGTAATCATTAATAAATGCCTCCACTGCAGAAAAGCAGGCGACACATCCCTCCCTCCATGAAAAACCGTATTTTCTGCCATGATGTGAGATTATTTTTATTATAAAGAGATTATTCTTATTCTAAGGATAGCGCGTTTTCTTACCGTTCTGTGAAGAGACGGACTGCAGCATCAGGGCTCCTAGTATCACCACCGAGAAGGACATGACTGCAGCTCTTCGTTTGCCAGGTATCATCTTCGGGAGATGGAAAATGCCGGTAGGAGAGCAGCGCTGTAAAGGTGACCTGAGCTGGATATGATGATGATGATGATGATGCGCTGGATTCACCTCCAAAACACTCCGACTGTATCTCACGCAGAGAGGGAAGTGTCGCTATAGGTGGACTAGCAGGAGCCCGTCGGCACTACTGCCAGCTACCTGTGCAGCTCTGTGCTGTCAGCCCGGTGCAGAAAGGAGGGAACCACCTTCTTTTCTTTTTTTAACCACCCGTTTAATCTTAAATCCCGCGAGATCTTGGAGGAGGAGCGCAGAGAGACAAGCTGGTACATCACACAACGTCCTGTCTTAAAGTGGAGCAGAAATCAATTATATGAAAACAATATACACAAGATGGACGGTGTTATTTCTCAGCCATAGTCATTTAACTATGGAAACAACTTGAGAAAATTGCTTGTAACCAGATTAATTCATGATAGAGATCGACTAAGTTATGTAAAGTAGTTTCCAAAGCGCAATGATTTAGAACGTTAATTAAACTGTTGACCGGAACTATGTTTGACAGGTTCTAGAACACATCTGCCAACCAATCAGGAACGAGTATTGCTCAGGTCAGGGGTCAGAGACCTTTACTATCAAAAGAGCCATTTTAGGCAAAAATAATAATAAAAAAATCTGTCTAGAGCCGCAAAACTTTTGAGCATTGTGATGAAGGCAAGTACAGTTTATAGTCTAAGTATGTATAGTCTAATGCAGTGAGGGCCACAGTGCAAATGTACAACGGAGTATTAGGGCCACGTTGAGGGTAAAAAAATCAGAGATTTCGAAAATAAAGTCATAATATTACGAGAAAAAAAGTCGTAATATTATGAGAATAAAGTCATAACTTTGCGAGAAAAAAAGTTGTAATATTACGAGAAAAAAGTAATAACTTTACGTGGAAAAAGTCGTAATATTACGAGAATAAAGTCATAACTGTACGAGAAAAAAAGTCGTAATATTACGAGAAAAAAGTCTGAAGTGTACGAGAAAAAAGTCTGAAGTGTACGAGAAAAAAGTCATAATATGAGAAAAACGTCAGAAGTTTACGAGAAAAAAATCTTATGAGAATAATGTCATAATATTACGAGAAAAAAGTCAGAAACTTTCTCAGCCAGGTTTCTCAATCACTCGCGAACTCCGATCAAACGGTCAAACTATAGGCAGGGCTGTGGTTACCAGTGAGCAATGATTTAGAACGTTGATTAAACTGTTGACCGGTACTATGTTTGACAGATTCTAACAGACATCTGCCAACTAATCAGGAACAAGTATTGCTCAGGTATTGATACTAACGGTATCCAATGCTTAACAAATCGCTATTAAGCCTGAAACTGTGCTATGGGTCAAGCAGTAACTCAGGCTGACATAAGCCTTGACCTAAACAGCACCTGGGGCTTTAAGTAGACTTCTAATCCTATTTCTCTTTGAACTAATATAGGGTAATGGCAGCCTCACACACATAAAACAGTACACGCAGTGTAACCTTGGCAAAAAATAAAAAGCCTTTATTCAAATGGCTATTTCAGGATGAAATGCTAAAAACAATGCTGGTACATGTTCAGATTGGGTAACAACCACACAACAACAACAACAACACACAGGCCTACACCCTGAAGAATGCTGTTTGTCTCGCTACGCGTGGGGTATTACCCAATCTGAACATGTACCAGCATGGTTTTTAGCATTTCATCATGAAATAGCCATTTGAATAAAGGCTTTTTATTTTTTGCCAGAAGAGTGCCTTGGACTCCCCCTTTTTTTAACCTTTGTATACCCTACCAAAGAGCACCTTCATGACACTGATTTGAGCTTCCGAGCACTCTGGACTTTCTCCCTTTTTTGACAGTGTAACCTTGTTCTTAAACTAAATGGAGCTTGTGAAGTGGCCTAAACATACTTTACTTGTGGTCAGTGATTACTGTCTTTGGAATTGGAATCATATCTTACTTATTGGAGTAGGACTTAAAGGATATGGACTCAGCTCCAATCCAAAAAGGGCAGAGTGAGTCCAAAGAGAGCATTAGCCTATACTCACCTGTAATATCAATCCAACAGCCATTATGTGGCAACAAAACAGGACATAGGTGGTTCTGAGAGTGTGGTTCTCCTCCCAATTACATTGAAACGCTATGGTCCCATTTTTCTCATACTACTCATTATATACTTTATATGAAGCCTACAAGACGCAGCAGACAAAAAGTGCAAACTGTGAACAAACTGGAGAATAAGCCATTAGTACTGCATCCATTCCACTTAATTAATCCACCAAGGTCCAGAAGAAACGCAAAAGAATGAAGGAGGCTGATGGACTGTTTTGTATTGTTAAGAAGGTCTAGTAGTGAAATGCAGTGCCTTGCTATTGTAATCAATTAAGTAAATCATGTTAATTATTTTTCAAATATGATGCAGTATGTGGAATAAGGAAAGGATTTAAAATGTTTTTTATTTCAATATATCTCAAGATCATGGCATATATATTTTATTATATTGCATGTAAGATGCATCTAACCCACTTCTGAATTTCAAGCAAAAACTGCCAAGATAAAGCTTTCTGTAACCAGTTTCATATTTTTCGATTATATTTCTGCTGCATTATTTTATCAGCCGGTTGTATGAAGTATGAACCAATTTTAAAAAAAATATATTTGTATGCATATATATGTTTGGAAGCCCTGATAGGCAAGTGACAAAAAAAATCGGGTGATTCATTTTCTAAGTCTGTTCTAAATGGTTTTCTCTCCTGTGTTTATGACTTGAGAACTGGTGAAAAAAATGTTTTGCCAGGATAATCTTTATAAATTCTTTCATTTTTTTTATATGTGAAAACAGATTGAGAAAAAAATTGTAATACTCATTTCAGCCACAAGAGGCTGAAGTGCACCACTACCAGATGATCTAAATCTGTTTCACAGATGAAAAAAAGCAATTTAGGAAGATTATCCTGGCAAAACATAATTTTTCACCTGTTCTTAAATCAAACACAGTAGACATAACAATTAAGATCAGACCTAGAAAATGGAGAAGAAATATTTAGTTTTAATATAAAGATTTATTTTAAACATTGTCCAATTTGAAATCATTTATGCACAATCATTTAAATCTTTAATTTATGGAGAAAAAAAAACTTTTATTTCAGTGTTAAAATCTGTACACGAATTTTACATCTACTCTTTACATGATTTCCTGATTAAAACAAGAGCTGTAAACATAAGAGTTGTACAGGTAATGCGTAATGTATCTGTCTCATTATGTATATTACATTATTCCAACCAAAGACTGTCAAGCTAAAGTTTCCTGTATCTAGTCTCAGTAGATGTTTTGTGGTGCATTTACCGTTTATGTGACACCATGGACCTTCTGTAGGGATGATTTTAAATGTCTAATAAAAACAAATTAAAGGAATAAAGTGAAACAATAAAATATTTATTTTTCATGAAAGCATTAACTGTATCACAATTAAATGAAAACATATGTTAAATGATAATTAGTTGCATTTCGCACACAAAACCCACATTTTATTTTCATGTCATTCATGTTTTACTTTTTTCCCAGCAAAAATAATTCTCCACAGTAACCTTACAATTGAAATGCAGATGAACGTTACTAGCAGAACAACTGCCAACAAAGCAGCGATGACATCAACAGAGTTGTAAACAAACCAGGACATTTTGTTGGACTGTGTCTGCAGGTGACGGGCTCCTTTATGTCTGATGACATATTCTATCCAAAACACTGCCTGGTCCAGTGGCTTCATGGGCTGATCTCTGTGCAGCCTTGAGAGCCTCTGCATGTTTTCCCTGTAAGAGGAATTGTAAAGAGCTGTCTTCAGGGCATCTGCAAAGATGTGTCTGTCAAGCTCGGCAATATCCACAATCACAGCTCCTCCCTTTGCTCTGATTCTGGAGAGATTGTCAGGCTGATCAAAGAATAAGGGAAGTCCCACTACAGGAACTCCGTGGTAAATTGCCTCCTGAACCCCGTTAGTGCCTCCGTGGGCCACAAACACTCTAGTTTTGGGATGTCCTAAGAGGTCGTTCTGTGGCAGCCAGTTGACCATTAATGTGTTGTTGCCCAGGTTGGCTGGCCTTTGTCCAATATACCTCCATACAACCTTCTGAGGCAGCTGGGCAAAGGCTGCAGCAATCTCCTCAGCAACATCTTGAGGAAGCTCCCCGACTAAAGTTCCTAAGGACATTATAATGACCCCGTGGTCTCCAGAGCTCTGGACAAACTCCTCCAGGTCCACAGGGAGCGGCTTTGAGGGCTTGCACTGAAATCCAGCCATGTAGATTATATTTGGCATTGTTGGACGTGGATATTCAAAGACAAAATCATTCCTCATGAGCCATATATCTGCATCCAGGAAAAATGTTGAGTAATCCACATCGGGACCAAAGTACTTCTTAACTACTGGTTTGTAATGAGGTTCTGTGATGTATGACATTGTGTACATCCCAAAAATATAACTTAGTACATTCTTTATTCTTTGAGGGAAGGTCATCTTATCTGTCAACTCTGTTGCAGTAAAGGGAATGTATGACAGAGGTGAGGGGGCAATAAGGAAATGAGCTTCACCTTGAATGGTCCATCTGACATTAAAAACAAGAGGAACTTGGAGCCGACGTGCCAGCATTGCCCCTACACCGATGCCGGGATCAGTCAAAACCACATCATATTTGGCTTCATTGAAAGACTGCATCAGGTTTTCATCTTCAAACATCTGAATAACAATTTCACTCATTCCTTTGTGGAGCAGAGAGAACTGGTCCACAACCAGCCGTTCGAGTTGAATACGAGTCCAGATTTTATACCAAAAAGAGGCATGCTTATCCTGAAACCGGATCTCTAGCTGTCGAGACAAAAAGGCTTCAAAGTAGTTTTTCTCAAATCCACCAGGGCTGTGAAGAGTGACAGAGGTGTAGAGAGGAGACTTTTCACTGATGTACCAGCTATCGGATGCCCGAACCACAGTGACCTCATGGCCTTTGGCATGCAGTTCCTCTATTAGTACTTTCATGTTTACCCAATGGCTTCCATCCAATGGGAACACCAGGATTTTGCCCCCAGATGCACAGGATAGTTGAATCAACAGTAGAGCAAAGTTGATCAGTGATGAGTGAGGCACCTTCATACTGACGTCCCTCAGAGACCTTAAAGATGCACAAAAACAAATCAATAAGAGAGTACTGTCCGTCTGGTTAACATGTTTTTGTGTTTACAGTCATCTTATAACATGAAATGCAGTGGCAAAAATAACTAAGTACATTTATTTAAGTACTCTACTTGATTACAAGTTTGAGGTACTTTGTACTTTAATTTGATGCTACATTATACTTCTCTACTACATTTCAGAGGGGAAATATTGCACTTTACACTCCCTACATTATTTGACAACAATAGTTACTTACTTTGCAGATTCAAATTTTACATAAAAACATGATATGCTTGTAAAATACTGTGTATTGGTAAAGCTTAAATCAGTGGCTTTGGCATCATGTCAAGTTTCGGGATTCTATGATCAACTAATAATAATAATAACTAATTAAATAATATTATAAAACATAACTGGATTGCAATAAATTATTACAAGCATTAACCTTCTGTTAAACTTTACACATATAGTACATGTAACTACCAAGACTTGCACAGACCATGTTTCAACAAAACACACATTACACGGCTGTTTTTACTTAATGTGTGCATAAGTTAACAGAACTTTTTATTAACACTTACCCAAATCCACAGGTACAGGAAAGACAATCCAACTTCCAAGTGTCAGTTCAACAACAGTATTAGTTATTCAATGAGATGGTAGGTTTTGCGCATAGTTGGAAAGAAAGAGTGGTGAATGCACTTCCTAGTCTTTCTTTCAAAGTCATGACTGGCTTGCATGTTGTAACCTGCAATGTACTATGAACAGCTCTGTTGCATAAGAAGGTATGTACTGCTGCAGATTATGGCCCTGTTGTATAATGGGCGTACTGTCCATGGTAACTACTGAATCGTTCATACAGGTTTCATATTTTGTCCCAGGTAATAAAAAGATGAGGGCTTTTGTTTTGGCAAATGTCAGAAATTGATCTGTAAAATAGGAGCACCAGCTTCCCATAAAAAATGTCTGTTTATATGAGCGTGACGATAATGACCGTGACGATAATGACCGTGATGATAATGACCGTGATGATAAGCATTTTGATTCTGTGTCTTACTGAAATCTGTCAATTGTCCACTTTTTAAGGGTTCAGAATGCAATGGTCCCATTTTTACTCATGCTCTACAGTACTCCTTTCATACATTATGTGTTACAAGAAAGCACAGACAAAAATGCAAACTGTGAACAAACTGGAGAAGAGGCCTCTGATATTGCATCCATTACACTTAATTAATCCACAAAGATCCAGAAGGAACACAAAAGAATGGAGATGGCTGAAGAACTGTTTTGTATTTGTAAGCATTTCCTTAGCACACTATGAAATGATACAGTATATGCACAAATGCTTAATCAAGGTACTTTTCAAGGAGCAGTAGAGGAATGAAAGCACCAGAACACCTGCTTAGATTACTCAGGACATATGGCCAGCATTTATTTAACAGTAACACTAAACATAGATCTCTGTTTTTCCCTTAGGTTGTCCTTTAAGTTGGGAAGCTCAGTGTCTTTTCCTTGCCCCTTCAACCAACTCAGGTTGAGGAGAAAAATAAATAAAATAAATATTTCAGAGCTCTGGCAAAATAAAAAATAGATGAAGAAATAAATAAAAATGTATGGTAAATGACAAGAATAGCTTTTTGTCTTTAATAACAGAAGACAAATTGTTTCAAATTAAAACATTATTTTATCTTTTCATGTTTTAACTGGGAGTCAACCTTCAGTTCCTTAATAACAAGTCAGACAGCAGAACTTTGCAAAAAGCTTTTAATCATCATATTCAGATCATGTTTACATACATTTTCACACCCATGAGTCATATATTAGCTAATATACATTCCTAATCTATGATCTGTTAAGGAGCCTTAATTATGTCAGCTGACGTTATTTTTCATATTTTATGATTCAAACAAATATTTCTGGCATGCGGCAGCCAATGTTTCCTAATGCTGTCGACATTAACAAACATCACACAGAGAATTGTTGGGTTTGGTAAATCTTGAATTTCGCACACAAAACCCACATTTTATTTTTCATGTCATTCATGTTTAACTTTTTTCCCAAGAAAAATAAATCTCCACAGTAACCTTACAATTGAAATGCAGATGAACGTAACTAGCAGAACAACTGCCAACAAAGCAGCGATGACATCAACAGAGTTGTAAACAAACCAGGACATTTTGTTGGACTGTATCTGCAGGTGACGGGCTCCTTTATGTCTGATGACATATTCTATCCAAAACACTGCCTGGTCCAGTGGCTTCATGGGCTGATCTCTGTGCAGCCTTGAGAGCCTCTGCATGTTTTCCCTGTAAGAGGAATTGTAAAGAGCTGTCTTCAGGGCATCTGCAAAGATGTGTCTGTCAAGATCGGCAATATCCACAATCACAGCTCCTCCCTTTGCTCTGATTCTGGAGAGATTGTCAGGCTGATCAAAGAATAAGGGAAGTCCCACTACAGGAACTCCGTGGTAAATTGCCTCCTGAACCCCGTTAGTGCCTCCGTGGGCCACAAACACTCTAGTTTTGGGATGTCCTAAGAGGTCGTTCTGTGGCAGCCAGTTGACCATTAATGTGTTGTTGCCCAGGTTGGCTGGCCTTTGTCCAATATACCTCCATACAACCTTCTGAGGCAGCTGGGCAAAGGCTGCAGCAATCTCCTCAGCAACATCTTGAGGAAGCTCCCCGACTAAAGTCCCTAAGGTCATTATAATGACCCCATGGTCTCCAGAGCTCTGGACAAACTCCTCCAGGTCCACAGGGAGTGGCTTTGAGGGTTTGCACTGAAATCCAGCCATGTAGATTATATTTGGCATTGTTGGACGTGGATATTCAAAGACAAAATCAGTCCTCATGAGCCATATATCTGCATCCAGGAAAAATGTTGAGTAATCCACATCGGGACCAAAGTACTTCTTAACTACTGGTTTGTAATGAGGTTCTGTGATGTATGACATTGTGTACATCCCAAAAATATAACTTAGTACATTCTTTATTCTTTGAGGGAAGGTCATCTTATCTGTCAACTCTGTTGCAGTAAAGGGAATGTATGACAGAGGTGAGGGGGCAATAAGGAAATGAGCTTCACCTTGAATGGTCCATCTGACATTAAAAACAAGAGGAACTTGGAGCCGACGTGCCAGCATTGCCCCTACACCGATGCCGGGATCAGTCAAAACCACATCATATTTGGCTTCATTGAAAGACTGCATCAGGTTTTCATCTTCAAACATCTGAATAACAATTTCACTCATTCCTTTGTGGAGCAGAGAGAACTGGTCCACAACCAGCCGTTCGAGTTGAATACGAGTCCAGATTTTATACCAAAAAGAGGCATGCTTATCCTGAAACCGGATCTCTAGCTGTCGAGACAAAAAGGCTTCAAAGTAGTTTTTCTCAAATCCACCAGGGCTGTGAAGAGTGACAGAGGTGTAGAGAGGAGACTTTTCACTGATGTACCAGCTATCGGATGCCCGAACCACAGTGACCTCATGGCCTTTGGCATGCAGTTCCTCTATTAGTACTTTCATGTTTACCCAATGGCTTCCATCCAATGGGAACACCAGGATTTTGCCCCCAGATGCACAGGATAGTTGAATCAACAGTAGAGCAAAGTTGATCAGTGATGAGTGAGGCACCTTCATACTGACGTCCCTCAGAGACCTTAAAGATGCACAAAAACAAATCAATAAGAGAGTACTGTCCGTCTGGTTAACATGTTTTTGTGTTTACAGTCATCTTATAACATGAAATGCAGTGGCAAAAATAACTAAGTACATTTATTTAAGTACTCTACTTGATTACAAGTTTGAGGTACTTTGTACTTTAATTTGATGCTACATTATACTTCTCTACTACATTTCAGAGGGGAAATATTGCACTTTACACTCCCTACATTATTTGACAACAATAGTTACTTACTTTGCAGATTCAAATTTTACATAAAAACATGATATGCTTGTAAAATACTGTGTATTGGTAAAGCTTAAATCAGTGGCTTTGGCATCATGTCAAGTTTCGGGATTCTATGATCAACTAATAATAATAATAACTAATTAAATAATATTATAAAACATAACTGGATTGCAATAAATTATTACAAGCATTAACCTTCTGTTAAACTTTACACATATAGTACATGTAACTACCAAGACTTGCACAGACCATGTTTCAACAAAACACACATTACACGGCTGTTTTTACTTAATGTGTGCATAAGTTAACAGAACTTTTTATTAACACTTACCCAAATCCACAGGTACAGGAAAGACAATCCAACTTCCAAGTGTCAGTTCAACAACAGTATTAGTTATTCAATGAGATGGTAGGTTTTGCGCATAGTTGGAAAGAAAGAGTGGTGAATGCACTTCCTAGTCTTTCTTTCAAAGTCATGACTGGCTTGCATGTTGTAACCTGCAATGTACTATGAACAGCTCTGTTGCATAAGAAGGTATGTACTGCTGCAGATTATGGCCCTGTTGTATAATGGGCGTACTGTCCATGGTAACTACTGAATCGTTCATACAGGTTTCATATTTTGTCCCAGGTAATAAAAAGATGAGGGCTTTTGTTTTGGCAAATGTCAGAAATTGATCTGTAAAATAGGAGCACCAGCTTCCCATAAAAAATGTCTGTTTATATGAGCGTGACGATAATGACCGTGACGATAATGACCGTGATGATAATGACCGTGATGATAAGCATTTTGATTCTGTGTCTTACTGAAATCTGTCAATTGTCCACTTTTTAAGGGTTCAGAATGCAATGGTCCCATTTTTACTCATGCTCTACAGTACTCCTTTCATACATTATGTGTTACAAGAAAGCACAGACAAAAATGCAAACTGTGAACAAACTGGAGAAGAGGCCTCTGATATTGCATCCATTACACTTAATTAATCCACAAAGATCCAGAAGGAACACAAAAGAATGGAGATGGCTGAAGAACTGTTTTGTATTTGTAAGCATTTCCTTAGCACACTATGAAATGATACAGTATATGCACAAATGCTTAATCAAGGTACTTTTCAAGGAGCAGTAGAGGAATGAAAGCACCAGAACACCTGCTTAGATTACTCAGGACATATGGCCAGCATTTATTTAACAGTAACACTAAACATAGATCTCTGTTTTTCCCTTAGGTTGTCCTTTAAGTTGGGAAGCTCAGTGTCTTTTCCTTGCCCCTTCAACCAACTCAGGTTGAGGAGAAAAATAAATAAAATAAATATTTCAGAGCTCTGGCAAAATAAAAAATAGATGAAGAAATAAATAAAAATGTATGGTAAATGACAAGAATAGCTTTTTGTCTTTAATAACAGAAGACAAATTGTTTCAAATTAAAACATTATTTTATCTTTTCATGTTTTAACTGGGAGTCAACCTTCAGTTCCTTAATAACAAGTCAGACAGCAGAACTTTGCAAAAAGCTTTTAATCATCATATTCAGATCATGTTTACATACATTTTCACACCCATGAGTCATATATTAGCTAATATACATTCCTAATCTATGATCTGTTAAGGAGCCTTAATTATGTCAGCTGACGTTATTTTTCATATTTTATGATTCAAACAAATATTTCTGGCATGCGGCAGCCAATGTTTCCTAATGCTGTCGACATTAACAAACATCACACAGAGAATTGTTGGGTTTGGTAAATCTTGAATTTCGCACACAAAACCCACATTTTATTTTTCATGTCATTCATGTTTAACTTTTTTCCCAAGAAAAATAAATCTCCACAGTAACCTTACAATTGAAATGCAGATGAACGTAACTAGCAGAACAACTGCCAACAAAGCAGCGATGACATCAACAGAGTTGTAAACAAACCAGGACATTTTGTTGGACTGTATCTGCAGGTGACGGGCTCCTTTATGTCTGATGACATATTCTATCCAAAACACTGCCTGGTCCAGTGGCTTCATGGGCTGATCTCTGTGCAGCCTTGAGAGCCTCTGCATGTTTTCCCTGTAAGAGGAATTGTAAAGAGCTGTCTTCAGGGCATCTGCAAAGATGTGTCTGTCAAGATCGGCAATATCCACAATCACAGCTCCTCCCTTTGCTCTGATTCTGGAGAGATTGTCAGGCTGATCAAAGAATAAGGGAAGTCCCACTACAGGAACTCCGTGGTAAATTGCCTCCTGAACCCCGTTAGTGCCTCCGTGGGCCACAAACACTCTAGTTTTGGGATGTCCTAAGAGGTCGTTCTGTGGCAGCCAGTTGACCATTAATGTGTTGTTGCCCAGGTTGGCTGGCCTTTGTCCAATATACCTCCATACAACCTTCTGAGGCAGCTGGGCAAAGGCTGCAGCAATCTCCTCAGCAACATCTTGAGGAAGCTCCCCGACTAAAGTCCCTAAGGTCATTATAATGACCCCATGGTCTCCAGAGCTCTGGACAAACTCCTCCAGGTCCACAGGGAGTGGCTTTGAGGGTTTGCACTGAAATCCAGCCATGTAGATTATATTTGGCATTGTTGGACGTGGATATTCAAAGACAAAATCAGTCCTCATGAGCCATATATCTGCATCCAGGAAAAATGTTGAGTAATCCACATCGGGACCAAAGTACTTCTTAACTACTGGTTTGTAATGAGGTTCTGTGATGTATGACATTGTGTACATCCCAAAAATATAACTTAGTACATTCTTTATTCTTTGAGGGAAGGTCATCTTATCTGTCAACTCTGTTGCAGTAAAGGGAATGTATGACAGAGGTGAGGGGGCAATAAGGAAATGAGCTTCACCTTGAATGGTCCATCTGACATTAAAAACAAGAGGAACTTGGAGCCGACGTGCCAGCATTGCCCCTACACCGATGCCGGGATCAGTCAAAACCACATCATATTTGGCTTCATTGAAAGACTGCATCAGGTTTTCATCTTCAAACATCTGAATAAGAATTTCACTCATTCCTTTGTGGAGCAGAGAGAACTGGTCCACAACCAGCCGTTCGAGTTGAATACGAGTCCAGATTTTATACCAAAAAGAGGCATGCTTATCCTGAAACCGGATCTCTAGCTGTCGAGACAAAAAGGCTTCAAAGTAGTTTTTCTCAAATCCACCAGGGCTGTGAAGAGTGACAGAGGTGTAGAGAGGAGACTTTTCACTGATGTACCAGCTATCGGATGCCCGAACCACAGTGACCTCATGGCCTTTGGCATGCAGTTCCTCTATTAGTACTTTCATGTTTACCCAATGGCTTCCATCCAATGGGAACACCAGGATTTTGCCCCCAGATGCACAGGATAGTTGAATCAACAGTAGAGCAAAGTTGATCAGTGATGAGTGAGGCACCTTCATACTGACGTCCCTCAGAGACCTTAAAGATGCACAAAAACAAATCAATAAGAGAGTACTGTCCGTCTGGTTAACATGTTTTTGTGTTTACAGTCATCTTATAACATGAAATGCAGTGGCAAAAATAACTAAGTACATTTATTTAAGTACTCTACTTGATTACAAGTTTGAGGTACTTTGTACTTTAATTTGATGCTACATTATACTTCTCTACTACATTTCAGAGGGGAAATATTGCACTTTACACTCCCTACATTATTTGACAACAATAGTTACTTACTTTGCAGATTCAAATTTTACATAAAAACATGATATGCTTGTAAAATACTGTGTATTGGTAAAGCTTAAATCAGTGGCTTTGGCATCATGTCAAGTTTCGGGATTCTATGATCAACTAATAATAATAATAACTAATTAAATAATATTATAAAACATAACTGGATTGCAATAAATTATTACAAGCATTAACCTTCTGTTAAACTTTACACATATAGTACATGTAACTACCAAGACTTGCACAGACCATGTTTCAACAAAACACACATTACACGGCTGTTTTTACTTAATGTGTGCATAAGTTAACAGAACTTTTTATTAACACTTACCCAAATCCACAGGTACAGGAAAGACAATCCAACTTCCAAGTGTCAGTTCAACAACAGTATTAGTTATTCAATGAGATGGTAGGTTTTGCGCATAGTTGGAAAGAAAGAGTGGTGAATGCACTTCCTAGTCTTTCTTTCAAAGTCATGACTGGCTTGCATGTTGTAACCTGCAATGTACTATGAACAGCTCTGTTGCATAAGAAGGTATGTACTGCTGCAGATTATGGCCCTGTTGTATAATGGGCGTACTGTCCATGGTAACTACTGAATCGTTCATACAGGTTTCATATTTTGTCCCAGGTAATAAAAAGATGAGGGCTTTTGTTTTGGCAAATGTCAGAAATTGATCTGTAAAATAGGAGCACCAGCTTCCCATAAAAAATGTCTGTTTATATGAGCGTGACGATAATGACCGTGACGATAATGACCGTGATGATAATGACCGTGATGATAAGCATTTTGATTCTGTGTCTTACTGAAATCTGTCAATTGTCCACTTTTTAAGGGTTCAGAATGCAATGGTCCCATTTTTACTCATGCTCTACAGTACTCCTTTCATACATTATGTGTTACAAGAAAGCACAGACAAAAATGCAAACTGTGAACAAACTGGAGAAGAGGCCTCTGATATTGCATCCATTACACTTAATTAATCCACAAAGATCCAGAAGGAACACAAAAGAATGGAGATGGCTGAAGAACTGTTTTGTATTTGTAAGCATTTCCTTAGCACACTATGAAATGATACAGTATATGCACAAATGCTTAATCAAGGTACTTTTCAAGGAGCAGTAGAGGAATGAAAGCACCAGAACACCTGCTTAGATTACTCAGGACATATGGCCAGCATTTATTTAACAGTAACACTAAACATAGATCTCTGTTTTTCCCTTAGGTTGTCCTTTAAGTTGGGAAGCTCAGTGTCTTTTCCTTGCCCCTTCAACCAACTCAGGTTGAGGAGAAAAATAAATAAAATAAATATTTCAGAGCTCTGGCAAAATAAAAAATAGATGAAGAAATAAATAAAAATGTATGGTAAATGACAAGAATAGCTTTTTGTCTTTAATAACAGAAGACAAATTGTTTCAAATTAAAACATTATTTTATCTTTTCATGTTTTAACTGGGAGTCAACCTTCAGTTCCTTAATAACAAGTCAGACAGCAGAACTTTGCAAAAAGCTTTTAATCATCATATTCAGATCATGTTTACATACATTTTCACACCCATGAGTCATATATTAGCTAATATACATTCCTAATCTATGATCTGTTAAGGAGCCTTAATTATGTCAGCTGACGTTATTTTTCATATTTTATGATTCAAACAAATATTTCTGGCATGCGGCAGCCAATGTTTCCTAATGCTGTCGACATTAACAAACATCACACAGAGAATTGTTGGGTTTGGTAAATCTTGAATTTCGCACACAAAACCCACATTTTATTTTTCATGTCATTCATGTTTAACTTTTTTCCCAAGAAAAATAAATCTCCACAGTAACCTTACAATTGAAATGCAGATGAACGTAACTAGCAGAACAACTGCCAACAAAGCAGCGATGACATCAACAGAGTTGTAAACAAACCAGGACATTTTGTTGGACTGTATCTGCAGGTGACGGGCTCCTTTATGTCTGATGACATATTCTATCCAAAACACTGCCTGGTCCAGTGGCTTC
Organism: Sebastes fasciatus; assembly: GCF_043250625.1. Taxonomy (NCBI): domain Eukaryota; kingdom Metazoa; phylum Chordata; class Actinopteri; order Perciformes; family Sebastidae; genus Sebastes; species Sebastes fasciatus. The sequence continues at coordinate 18,966,037 of NC_133798.1, read as the reverse complement.
ATGGGCTGATCTCTGTGCAGCCTTGAGAGCCTCTGCATGTTTTCCCTGTAAGAGGAATTGTAAAGAGCTGTCTTCAGGGCATCTGCAAAGATGTGTCTGTCAAGATCGGCAATATCCACAATCACAGCTCCTCCCTTTGCTCTGATTCTGGAGAGATTGTCAGGCTGATCAAAGAATAAGGGAAGTCCCACTACAGGAACTCCGTGGTAAATTGCCTCCTGAACCCCGTTAGTGCCTCCGTGGGCCACAAACACTCTAGTTTTGGGATGTCCTAAGAGGTCGTTCTGTGGCAGCCAGTTGACCATTAATGTGTTGTTGCCCAGGTTGGCTGGCCTTTGTCCAATATACCTCCATACAACCTTCTGAGGCAGCTGGGCAAAGGCTGCAGCAATCTCCTCAGCAACATCTTGAGGAAGCTCCCCGACTAAAGTCCCTAAGGTCATTATAATGACCCCATGGTCTCCAGAGCTCTGGACAAACTCCTCCAGGTCCACAGGGAGTGGCTTTGAGGGTTTGCACTGAAATCCAGCCATGTAGATTATATTTGGCATTGTTGGACGTGGATATTCAAAGACAAAATCAGTCCTCATGAGCCATATATCTGCATCCAGGAAAAATGTTGAGTAATCCACATCGGGACCAAAGTACTTCTTAACTACTGGTTTGTAATGAGGTTCTGTGATGTATGACATTGTGTACATCCCAAAAATATAACTTAGTACATTCTTTATTCTTTGAGGGAAGGTCATCTTATCTGTCAACTCTGTTGCAGTAAAGGGAATGTATGACAGAGGTGAGGGGGCAATAAGGAAATGAGCTTCACCTTGAATGGTCCATCTGACATTAAAAACAAGAGGAACTTGGAGCCGACGTGCCAGCATTGCCCCTACACCGATGCCGGGATCAGTCAAAACCACATCATATTTGGCTTCATTGAAAGACTGCATCAGGTTTTCATCTTCAAACATCTGAATAAGAATTTCACTCATTCCTTTGTGGAGCAGAGAGAACTGGTCCACAACCAGCCGTTCGAGTTGAATACGAGTCCAGATTTTATACCAAAAAGAGGCATGCTTATCCTGAAACCGGATCTCTAGCTGTCGAGACAAAAAGGCTTCAAAGTAGTTTTTCTCAAATCCACCAGGGCTGTGAAGAGTGACAGAGGTGTAGAGAGGAGACTTTTCACTGATGTACCAGCTATCGGATGCCCGAACCACAGTGACCTCATGGCCTTTGGCATGCAGTTCCTCTATTAGTACTTTCATGTTTACCCAATGGCTTCCATCCAATGGGAACACCAGGATTTTGCCCCCAGATGCACAGGATAGTTGAATCAACAGTAGAGCAAAGTTGATCAGTGATGAGTGAGGCACCTTCATACTGACGTCCCTCAGAGACCTTAAAGATGCACAAAAACAAATCAATAAGAGAGTACTGTCCGTCTGGTTAACATGTTTTTGTGTTTACAGTCATCTTATAACATGAAATGCAGTGGCAAAAATAACTAAGTACATTTATTTAAGTACTCTACTTGATTACAAGTTTGAGGTACTTTGTACTTTAATTTGATGCTACATTATACTTCTCTACTACATTTCAGAGGGGAAATATTGCACTTTACACTCCCTACATTATTTGACAACAATAGTTACTTACTTTGCAGATTCAAATTTTACATAAAAACATGATATGCTTGTAAAATACTGTGTATTGGTAAAGCTTAAATCAGTGGCTTTGGCATCATGTCAAGTTTCGGGATTCTATGATCAACTAATAATAATAATAACTAATTAAATAATATTATAAAACATAACTGGATTGCAATAAATTATTACAAGCATTAACCTTCTGTTAAACTTTACACATATAGTACATGTAACTACCAAGACTTGCACAGACCATGTTTCAACAAAACACACATTACACGGCTGTTTTTACTTAATGTGTGCATAAGTTAACAGAACTTTTTATTAACACTTACCCAAATCCACAGGTACAGGAAAGACAATCCAACTTCCAAGTGTCAGTTCAACAACAGTATTAGTTATTCAATGAGATGGTAGGTTTTGCGCATAGTTGGAAAGAAAGAGTGGTGAATGCACTTCCTAGTCTTTCTTTCAAAGTCATGACTGGCTTGCATGTTGTAACCTGCAATGTACTATGAACAGCTCTGTTGCATAAGAAGGTATGTACTGCTGCAGATTATGGCCCTGTTGTATAATGGGCGTACTGTCCATGGTAACTACTGAATCGTTCATACAGGTTTCATATTTTGTCCCAGGTAATAAAAAGATGAGGGCTTTTGTTTTGGCAAATGTCAGAAATTGATCTGTAAAATAGGAGCACCAGCTTCCCATAAAAAATGTCTGTTTATATGAGCGTGACGATAATGACCGTGACGATAATGACCGTGATGATAATGACCGTGATGATAAGCATTTTGATTCTGTGTCTTACTGAAATCTGTCAATTGTCCACTTTTTAAGGGTTCAGAATGCAATGGTCCCATTTTTACTCATGCTCTACAGTACTCCTTTCATACATTATGTGTTACAAGAAAGCACAGACAAAAATGCAAACTGTGAACAAACTGGAGAAGAGGCCTCTGATATTGCATCCATTACACTTAATTAATCCACAAAGATCCAGAAGGAACACAAAAGAATGGAGATGGCTGAAGAACTGTTTTGTATTTGTAAGCATTTCCTTAGCACACTATGAAATGATACAGTATATGCACAAATGCTTAATCAAGGTACTTTTCAAGGAGCAGTAGAGGAATGAAAGCACCAGAACACCTGCTTAGATTACTCAGGACATATGGCCAGCATTTATTTAACAGTAACACTAAACATAGATCTCTGTTTTTCCCTTAGGTTGTCCTTTAAGTTGGGAAGCTCAGTGTCTTTTCCTTGCCCCTTCAACCAACTCAGGTTGAGGAGAAAAATAAATAAAATAAATATTTCAGAGCTCTGGCAAAATAAAAAATAGATGAAGAAATAAATAAAAATGTATGGTAAATGACAAGAATAGCTTTTTGTCTTTAATAACAGAAGACAAATTGTTTCAAATTAAAACATTATTTTATCTTTTCATGTTTTAACTGGGAGTCAACCTTCAGTTCCTTAATAACAAGTCAGACAGCAGAACTTTGCAAAAAGCTTTTAATCATCATATTCAGATCATGTTTACATACATTTTCACACCCATGAGTCATATATTAGCTAATATACATTCCTAATCTATGATCTGTTAAGGAGCCTTAATTATGTCAGCTGACGTTATTTTTCATATTTTATGATTCAAACAAATATTTCTGGCATGCGGCAGCCAATGTTTCCTAATGCTGTCGACATTAACAAACATCACACAGAGAATTGTTGGGTTTGGTAAATCTTGAATTTCGCACACAAAACCCACATTTTATTTTTCATGTCATTCATGTTTAACTTTTTTCCCAAGAAAAATAAATCTCCACAGTAACCTTACAATTGAAATGCAGATGAACGTAACTAGCAGAACAACTGCCAACAAAGCAGCGATGACATCAACAGAGTTGTAAACAAACCAGGACATTTTGTTGGACTGTGTCTGCAGGTGACGGGCTCCTTTATGTCTGATGACATATTCTATCCAAAACACTGCCTGGTCCAGTGGCTTCATGGGCTGATCTCTGTGCAGCCTTGAGAGCCTCTGCATGTTTTCCCTGTAAGAGGAATTGTAAAGAGCTGTCTTCAGGGCATCTGCAAAGATGTGTCTGTCAAGCTCGGCAATATCCACAATCACAGCTCCTCCCTTTGCTCTGATTCTGGAGAGATTGTCAGGCTGATCATAGTATAAGGGAAGTCCCACTACAGGAACTCCGTGGTAAATTGCCTCCTGAACCCCGTTAGTGCCTCCGTGGGCCACAAACACTCTAGTTTTGGGATGTCCTAAGAGGTCGTTCTGTGGCAGCCAGTTGACCATTAATGTGTTGTTGCCCAGGTTGGCTGGTCTTTGTCCAATATACCTCCATACAACCTTCTGAGGCAGCTGGGCAAAGGCTGCAGCAATCTCCTCAGCAACGTCTTGAGGAAGCTCCCCGACTAAAGTTCCTAAGGACATTATAATGACCCCGTGGTCTCCAGAGCTCTGGACAAACTCCTCCAGGTCCACAGGGAGCGGCTTTGAGGGCTTGCACTGAAATCCAGCCATGTAGATTATATTTGGCATTGTTGGACGTGGATAATCAAAGACAAAATCATTCCTCATAAGCCATATATCTGCATCCAGGAAAAACGTTGAGTAATCCACATCGGGACCAAAATACTTCTGAACTACTGGTTTGTAATGAGTTTCTGAGATGTATGACATTGTGTACATCCCAAAAATATAACTCAGTACATTCTTTATTCTTTGAGAGAAGTTCATCTTATCTGTCAACCCTGTTGCCGTGTAAGGAATGTATGACAGAGGTGAGGGGGCAAGAAGGAAATGAGCTTCACCTTGAATGGTCCATCTGACATTAAAAACAAGAGGAACTTGGAGCCGACGTGCCAGCATTGCCCCTACACCTACCCAGGGATCAGTCAAAACCGCATCATATTTGGCTTCATGAAAAGACTGCATCAGATTTTCATCTTCAAACATCTGGATGACGATTTTACTCATTTTCTTATGAAGCTGAGAGCACAGGTCCAAAAGCAGCCGCTCGATCTGAATACGATTCCCAATTTTAGACCAAAGAGATGCATGCTTACCCTGAAGCTGGATCTCCATCAGTCGAGACAAAAATACTTTGTTTTTCTCAAATCCACCAGGGCTGTGAAGAGTGACAGAGGTGTAGAGAGGAGACTTTTCACTGATGTACCAGCTAGTGGATGCCCGAACCACAGTGATCTCATGGCCTTTGGCATACAGTTCCTCAATGAGTACTTTCATGTTTACGGTCTGGGTATCATCGGATATTCCGTTTTTCCTTTGGAATTCAGAAATTTGGTTTGGGTTCGTTTTTTTTTTTTTCGTTTCAAACCAAAAACTAAAAAACGGCCGTTTTCTCGTTTTTCGTTTCTGAATCAAAAAATGAAAAACGAACCCAAACCGGGCCGTTTTTTTGTTTTTGCGAATTCCTTTTCTCATTATTCGTTTTGAATTGAAAAACGGAATCACGTGGTGCTCTGTTTGTTTTTTGTTTCCAAACGAAAAACGAAAAAAACAAATTAAAAAAACGATCCGATTTAGTTTCTTCAAGTTTCTTTCTGTCATTTTCTCTTTTGAATCGAAGAGCTGAGAACGGCAGTCACGTGACCAGGAAGTTAAGGCAAACATGTCAAAATAAAAGCCAAGAAGATAGTGTGGTCATTCTATAAAAGTGTAACATTATTTAAGCACAGGATCAAAGTAACAGTAGAAGATAAATAGGCTAAATAAATACACAAATAAATACATACATAGATATTTTTTTGTTTTGTTCTTTTCATTAACACATGAATGTCTTTTATCCAAAAAGTGTGTGATAAATTACAGGGAGGGTCTCTACAGATGTTATACAGAACTCTCACATAATTGACACTTTTCTCTCTCACACTCTTACTATGGGCTGTTTCTTTATGTCGGCAGGTGAGAAGCACTATGTGGCTACTCCTTTCAACACACCTGACACTTCCACCTGATCCTTTTACTCCATTAGGAAGGCTGTAGCCGAGTAGTTCTACATCATGATAATGCTAATTTTTCAACAAGCGATTATGACATTAATGCCAGCTAGTGTTGGATTTATTATGTACAAAAGTGCTTACAATGACCTGAAATAACCTGATTGTTGGATTTGTTGTGCATGAAGTGTTTGCGAGGACAGGGAGGAGGCACGTTCTGTTCTTTTTGCAAGGTCAAAGAGAGAAAGGAGTCAGAAGGAGAAACAAAGAAGAAGATATGCAGCAAAAACATCACGTGCCATAATCTCATGAATATTACTATTGTGTAAACCATGAATAGGCTGGATCAGGGATAGCTCGGGGTTCAGACTTCGCGAACTGACCCATGCACTGTATGTTGTCAGGGACACGTTGATTGGATCCAGATATCTGTAAACTCTTTTATTTTACTTATGCAACATTGATTGTTCGGAATAAATTGAATCATTATGCTTTAACTCATCTGTTTGGAAATTCTCTTTGTCACACAAGATTAACCAACACGTAACTGGGCCTTGACCTCTTGGAGGTAGAAGGCCAGTTCCTTCACTAGACAGAATAAAGCTCTGTCTGTCATGACAATAGTACTGTACTGAAGGCCACTTCATCACTCCAGATACTGTAGATTTAACAGATACCTGCTGTCTTCAGACGGCTGTAAAGAGTCACCCGAGTAAAGGAAAGGCTTTCAGTACAGTTCTATTGTCATGACAGACAGAGCTTTATTCTGTCTAGCTGGCATTAATGTCATAACCACTGGTTGAAAAATCAGCCTTATCATGATGTCGAACAAATTAACTAAATTACATACACTACCAAATAGACTAGAAATGATTGAAAAGCATCATAAACCACTGTAGGGACCCAGCATCTGGCTGGTTTCAAGTGACCTCATGAACTCAGTAACCTGATCCTTGACCACAGGACTCATCTCAGTTCTCATTGGCTACAGTAACATTTCACCCAGAGGTGTGAAAATCACACAGAACAAAACCAGAGGAATGTTCTTTGTTCCTTCTCTTTCGTCTCTTTCTTCTCATCTGCTCATCTCTCCTGACGTGTGAGAGGTGAGCTGCTGCGCTCTCTCTGCTCTTCATCTCCTCAACCCAGGCTGACCTGGTTGAGGTGAACGGCTCTCAAGTCCAGAACTTGCAAACCAGTTCTGGTTCTGATCAATGGCCTGTTAGGAAACAGCCATTGCAACCAAGGAACCAAACGGCAGACGACGCGAGTGCTCTGCCCTTTCCACCAGCTAACTTCAAGCTATCAAGCAAAGAAGTTAGCACCAAACTAACAGCAAAGACGACCTCTTTGACTTGGAACCACAACTTCAACACATGGAATCACAAAACCGGTTCTTCCATGGATTGGTAACGTACTGGGCCTTAGCATTAGCAATCGCACAGGGCTGAGCAAGACTGTCCAACTTTGATTTCTAGAAAGTACTTGTATTGATTTGGTTTAATGTTATTCATTGAGTTTGACTGTGTTGATTTATCTGTATTTGATATCTGGGTAACTGGCTTTGCCACATCTGATGTGTTTAGTTTATGCTTCACATAGACAAGGTCTTGCATGCAACTAACCATCTTTTCTAACCCACTGCATATCTAACACACATTAAGATCACATACAGAAACTGTGAATTAGTTAAACATAAACATACAACTTCAGATAATCTTAACCCACACATCACCCCCCTCTCTGTCCTTCTTCTCAGAAGAACAAAGAGGTCATGTGATGACATGCTGACGGCCATCTTTGATTCCGCCATCTTTGATTCAGCCATCTTTGTAGTTTTACAGTGTTCGCCATTTTGTTTGTAGGCCATACAGACATTTTGAGACAAGAACCCATCTTGTTTCCCCCCCCCCTCTCTCTCTCTCTCTCTCACACACACACACACACACACACACACACACACACACTGTGTTTGGTTTGTTTAGTTTAGTTATTTAGTTAGATTAATATTGTGTTTTGAACCTTTATTATCTTGTAAATAAATGTTTGTGGAATATACATGCTGGTCTTTTTAATGTTGCACAAGAGTGAATACTGCCAACCTCTGCTATGTCAAGAACTCCGATATCCTTCAACCTTTACTATCTATTTTGGTTATAGTTATTAATTTAATTATTAATCAACGTTCCAAATTGATAGTTTAGCATATATAATGAGACTATATTAACGTTTTGGTCATTGGTCCCTGATTCCAGGGTGGTGCCCCGTTTATTATTGATGTTTATTGATAATCTTTATTAATATTAATAATTATATTATTATTTATTAATTATTTTGCTAATAACCAAAACCTACCAAAGTAGAACCCCTACATAATGACGCCCCGTGTGAGGCATAGTATTCTTGTTGGCAAATGTTCATAATTGTGCAATATTAATTTTCAGCATAATTTTTGGTCAAAAACAAAAATTCATATTCCACTTCTAAACAAACCAAAAGTGTTTACATTCTACACCACTAGTCTTCCACAGGAGTAGAAGTCCAGCTGTACTTTTAAACAAGTACATTGTGGTTAGAATTGTTTATTTGAGAGATTTTGAGTATTAACACTTTAAGCCTTTATGGTGTTAATTTTAATAATTTGCTTTTGCTGCTAATTCAAGTTGACCTACGCTGTAGACCTTGAAAGAATTTTGGTTCAGCATTTGAATACCACGTATTTAATGCAATCTAGTCTAGTCGTCATATTTTGCTGTTAATCTAAGTGTTCCTTTAATGACACAGCGTGCCACCGGCCCTGTGTAACATAGAGAGCTTGTACCCTGCTGTGTAACTGCCAAGCATTCCACAGCCTGAGTTAAGATAAGAGCCACAGTGTGCTACCAGCCCTGTGATATAAGTTTGCAACCTAGCTGTTACTTCCACATGTTCCAGCTTGAGTCACCTTTAAGAAACATCATCACAACTGTTACTGCCGTGCATCTCAGTTAGTGCATGTTGTGTGTAAGCAAACTTATTTTATAAACCTTTGTTTACTTTACTGGCCTTTTGTTGATGCCCACTAGAGTCACTAGTTGGTCCCCTCCTCCACAGGGAGCTACTCCACAGGGAGCTACCCCCCATAGTGTAGGCCAGTGTATTGTTGTTAGGCTAGTGTACCTCCCAAACTACACCACAAGGTGTCTGCCAACGCAACACCATAGCCAACAACATTGTTTTGTTTTCTACTAGACATCCTGTTTAGTTTCACCCTCTAATTCCAGGTTTAACAATGGATAACCCCTGTGTAGAGCTTTTTATTTCTTCCCTAGCACAGAGCCTAAACCCTGGCTGCCCTGAACTCATCAGCAGGTTGAGTTTCAGTGAGTGCAGGAAAGAAATGGAATCGCTCCTCACAGACAGGTTTGATGCGCAGACTGCATCCAAAGATTCATTGTTAAAATGCTTACTTCTGATTTTTCACAGGCAAACCAGTCTTGCCATTCAGAGTAAAGTAGCCCTGGAAAAAGAGGTAGATAGCCTAAGAACGCAAAGTGCTAGTCTCCTCCATGAAGTTCAGACAGCTGATAAGAAAGCCATGCGTTACTTAGAAGACCTGCATTCAGCAGAGTTAGCTATTTTTCAGTACAAAGAAAAATTGTTAGGGCTTAGACTAGAATGTCTTTCCCCACCACAGTCTGTCAGTCACTGTGATTCTGGCTACTCAGATTCACTCTCCTCACATGATGAGAGTTTAACTCCCTCTCCACTCAGAAGTGAAAGATTTCCAACCGACTTAAAATCTTTGGGAATAAAGTCAGATCCTCAACCTCCACTGAGAGAAAGAGTGAACAGCTACCTGACTACTTATTGTTCTGAAACTGACAGTGAAGACACATGTAGTTTATCTTCAAGAAGATATCCTGCCACATGTTCTTCTCAGCCACAGAGAAATGACACCTTCCTCTGTGCTCCTCCCTCCAAAAGTTCAGCCTGCTCAGCCTCCTTTCCACTCTGTCACAAGGGTGATGACAGCGGTCCAGCCTCTGCTCCTCAGCCAGAGAGGACATTAGCATGTGATGCACCAGTGCATTGTAATGCTAATTTAGTCTTGCCTTCAGCAGAAAGGACTCCACGCCATGAAGTGCTGGAATTCATAGCTAAGGACATTGAATGTTTTGATCCAGGCAACTGTGATCAACACATTGATGACTATTTTAAGGAATTAGATCACAATCTAATTGACTTAACACACGCCACCCAAAGGGAGAAAGTTAAACTTGTGTGGAAAACCAGCTCTCAAGCTGTGCACAAGTTTATACAGTCACAACCTCCCAGTGTCAGAAATGACTATGGTAAGCTTCGTCGTGCACTGATAGAAGAATTCTCTTCCACGGCTGACGAGACCTCAATGATGTTTGCAGCCCTTCAAATTAAACATTCACGTAGTGAGAATCCTAGAGATTACTACAAACGTTTAAGGCATGCATACTTCCAAGGTAAGAATGCGCCAGGCTTAGAAGAAAACTCCTTCTTCAAGTCCTTGTTTCTGCAGAATCTGCATCCCTGCGTACGTACTCACGTGGTACTAAGGACGCATGAGGGTAACCCCTCACTGTGTGAGATAAGGAAGATGACACAGATAGCTTGGGAAACTCTGGTCATTTCCAAAAGGGGGGGTAAATTAACTGAGCCCACCAGCTCAAACACTGACGTGTCAAGCAGATCTGCCACCTCAAAAGACCACCTTCACAACAGGTCGAAGGGGGGTCAGAAGAGGTTGCATAGGGACACTGAGCGTAACCGCCATGTCCCCCATTTGCATAGAGATAGGCATTCACACAACAGAAGTGTTAGAAAGCCATACTCTGAAATTCTGTCCCAGAATTGGCGTGACCGGTCTGACGATGACCACAGCATCTCTGACCACATTTCAGACTCTGAACAAAGTTCAGAACATGGACATAATCTAGCAGACAGTGATAGCTACTCTGAGTGCCTCTCTGCCTCTGGCTACCTGGAGCGTTACAGCCCTGAGCCACGAGGTAAGCATCAGAGATCCAGAGCTACTTTCCCACGGTACTAGCTAACACCTAGCTAACAGTGAGACTGACGCTAGATCCCGGTGCCTTAATTTTCCTTTCCTCTTTTGCAGATATTAGGGAAAACTTGAGTTTGTTAGCAACAGCAAAAACTCAACTCAGACACCACTGTCCAACTTTACAAGTACACTTGGACCAACTCCTTAGTAGTATCTTGTTTAGAGATCACTAGTGCACACACTAGCTTAGGACACCACATTATGACTGTACAGAACCAGTCATACACTTGTCCGCATTGTTTTAGGTGACACTCTCCGCCTCTCACCTTAACAACTTTACACCTCTAACATTCCTGTTCTTCACTAACCTTATAAATAACAGAGAAACATAGTTAGGTATTTTATACAATGCTATTGTTTTTGTTTATCTGGTTTTATTTGTAACTTAGGGACTGTTCTTGCTTAGCCAGGATAGATAGTCTTAACCAATGCCCAATTGGTTAATGAACTGCCCAGACGTTACAAAATGGAATGAACTGTTAAATGAACTTTTTCAATCATGGATTTAACAACTTTTCAGTTGTCCCCAGGGATTGGACTGTACAACCTCCAGGTTGTTTCCAAGGATCTGTGAACTGTTCAACCTTCTGATTTGCTCTTGAAGGATGTTACACATCTTAAAGACCAAATGGGGGGATGTAGGGACCCAGCATCTGGCTGGTTTCAAGTGACCTCATGAACTCAGTAACCTGATCCTTGACCACAGGACTCATCTCAGTTCTCATTGGCTACAGTAACATTTCACCCAGAGGTGTGAAAATCACACAGAACAAAACCAGAGGAATGTTCTTTGTTCCTTCTCTTTCATCTCTTTCTTCTCATCTGCTCATCTCTCCTGACGTGTGAGAGGTGAGCTGCTGCGCTCTCTCTGCTCTTCATCTCCTCAACCCAGGCTGACCTGGTTGAGGTGAACGGCTCTCAAGTCCAGAACTTGCAAACCAGTTCTGGTTCTGATCAATGGCCTGTTAGGAAACAGCCATTGCAACCAAGGAACCAAACGGCAGACGACGCGAGTGCTCTGCCCTTTCCACCAGCTAACTTCAAGCTATCAAGCAAAGAAGTTAGCACCAAACTAACAGCAAAGACGACCTCTTTGACTTGGAACCACAACTTCAACACATGGAATCACAAAACCGGTTCTTCCATGGATTGGTAACGTACTGGGCCTTAGCATTAGCAATCGCACAGGGCTGAGCAAGACTGTCCAACTTTGATTTCTAGAAAGTACTTGTATTGATTTGGTTTAATGTTATTCATTGAGTTTGACTGTGTTGATTTATCTGTATTTGATATCTGGGTAACTGGCTTTGCCACATCTGATGTGTTTAGTTTATGCTTCACATAGACAAGGTCTTGCATGCAACTAACCATCTTTTCTAACCCACTGCATATCTAACACACATTAAGATCACATACAGAAACTGTGAATTAGTTAAACATAAACATACAGCTTCAGATAATCTTAACCCACACATCACCCCCCTCTCTGTCCTTCTTCTCAGAAGAACAAAGAGGTCATGTGATGACATGCTGACGGCCATCTTTGATTCCGCCATCTTTGATTCAGCCATCTTTGTAGTTTTACAGTGCTCGCCATTTTGTTTGTAGGCCATACAGACATTTTGAGACAAGAACCCATCTTGTTTCCCCCCCCCCCCTCTCTCTCTCTCTCACACACACACACACACCCACACACACACACACACACACTGTGTTTGGTTTGTTTAGTTTAGTTATTTAGTTAGATTAATATTGTGTTTTGAACCTTTATTATCTTGTAAATAAATGTTTGTGGAATATACATGCTGGTCTTTTTAATGTTGCACAAGAGTGAATACTGCCAACCTCTGCTATGTCAAGAACTCCGATATCCTTCAACCTTTACTATCTATTTTGGTTATAGTTATTAATTTAATTATTAATCAACGTTCCAAATTGATAGTTTAGCATATATAATGAGACTATATTAACGTTTTGGTCATTGGTCCCTGATTCCAGGGTGGTGCCCCGTTTATTATTGATGTTTATTGATAATCTTTATTAATATTAATAATTATATTATTATTTATTAATTATTTTGCTAATAACCAAAACCTACCAAAGTAGAACCCCTACACCACCAAACAGAATACAGAAAGTTAGTGATTTCAGTTTTTTAGTGAACTCAGGCTGATTAATCCTCATATTAGACTATGATGTCTGAAGGTTGGCAAACATGCTGATCAACCATACTTCTCTATCATTGATCATGTTTATTGACTTGACTTTTCATCTATTAATGCGTCAAAATTCAAAATTTGACTGAAAAGAAAATCCTTGGGGATTGAGGAGTGGTGACCTCTGACCCCTGTGGTGGGTAACGTCACAGAAGGCCTACTCATAAAATGCACTGACTTCACTGATACCGAATCTCCCTCCAAACTAAATTGTAAAGCTGACGGCCCCTCAATATGATCTGATCAATACAATACAATACAACCTTATTGTCCACCAGGCTGGAAATTTGTCTTCAGCTCACAAAACACAGAAAACAACAGACATTAAAAACCAGACAGCAGTTAGTAAAAAACAGAGACAGGTTATGTTACACATTAAAAACAGTTCATGTCAGTGTCTGTGGCTCAGATCTGCTCAGTCACTGTGTTGAGTTAAGAGTATTGATGGCATTTGGGATGAAAGACTTTTTAAACACATGTTTAGTTGCCAGAGGGGCTCTATAGCGCCTCCCGACTGGCTGCAGAGAGGATGGGAGCTATCTGCCAGGATGCTCCTCGCTTTCTTCCTCGTCCTTTCTGTAAAAAGTTGAGTCAAGGGCTTTTGGGGTTTACCACCTATTTTGCCTGCCATTGACACAATCCTAGACAGTTTATTCTTCTATCTACAGTGTAGGTGACCGTACCAGGCAGGAAGGTTAAAGGTTAAAATCCTCTCAACAATAGTTTTGTACACTAATTCTAAAATCTGCCGGCTGACACCGAGGCCACTAAGTTTCCTTAGAAGATAAAGTCGCTGTGAGCATCTCTTGAAGATATACTCTGTATTTTCAGAGAAGCTCACCTGGGTGTCCAGGACTGTACCGAGGTATTTAAAGTGTCCCACAGTTTCAACATGTTGGCCATCAAGTGAAACTGGCTCTGTGATCAAATGTTGTTTTGTGCAGCACATGATTAATTCTTTCTTCTCAGCCACATTGATTTCTAGCTGGCTAGTGTGACACCGTGTTTGAAGGGCTGTAGTGTGGGCCAGATAGGCAGCTTCACCTAGTGGGCCTGTTTCCTGTAAAAGGCCAACTAAGGCCATGTCATCCACATACTTAAACAGTCTAAAATGTTTCTCATTGGTCATAAATTCATTAGTAAAAAGAGAGAATAGCACAGGGGAAAGAACACAGCCTTGTGGGCAGCCTGTCTGACATGTTCTCCCTGACACAGACCCTCTGATCCACACAACTAACCCTGTGTTGATGTTGAGATCAAGGAGCCTTTTCAGGAGAATATGCGTCTTCATTGAGTTAAAAGCTGAGCTAAAATCCACAAATAAAGCTCTGGCATAACCTTTAGGATGCATAAGGTGTTTTGTGGACGGTGTTAAGCAGTCAGCACAGCGTCGTCTGGGACTCTGTCGCTCTTATTTAAGCGAACTGGAGCAGATCTAGCTTAGTACCCACTGTGCTGGTCAGGTGGCTGGCAAGAACTCGTTCCATGGTTTTACACAATATGGAGGTTATTGCGATGGGCCACAGATCATTTGGCTTACTTGCGCCTGGCTTTTTTAGCACAGGCCTAATTATTGTGAATTTCCATGATTTTGGCACAGTGTAGGTGTCTAGGATATATAATTAATTAGGCTTTTTTAGGTACAGTATGTATTTATTTAGCCTATTTATCTTCTACTGTTACCTCGATCATGTGCTTAAATAATGTTACACTTTTATAATATGACCACACTATCTTCTTGGCTTTTATTTTGACATGTTTGCCTTAACTTCCTGGTCACGTGACTGCCGTTCTCCGCACTTCGATTCAAAAGAGAAAATGACAGAAAGAAACTTGAAGAAACTAAATCGGATCGTTTTTTTAATTTGTTTTTTTCGTTTTTCGTTTGGAAACAAAAAACAAACAGAGCACCACGTGATTCCGTTTTTCGTTTGTGGTTTAAAACAAAAAAACGAAAAACCCACGTGACTTCCGTTCTTCAATTCAAAACGAATAATGAGAAAAGGAATTCGCAAAAACAAAAAAACGGCCCGGTTTGGGTTCGTTTTTCATTTTTTGATTCAGAAACGAAAAACGAGAAAACGTCCGTTTTCTGGTTTTTGGTTTAAAACGAAAAAATAAAAAAACGTTTTTTCCTTTCTGAATTCCAAAGGAAAAACGGATTATCCGATGATACCCAGACCGTTTACCCAATGGCTTCCGTCCACTGGGAAGACCAGGATTTTGCCCCCAGATGCACAGGATAGTTGAATCAACAGTAGAGCAAAGTTGATCAGTGACGAGTGAGGCACCTTCATACTGACGTCCCTCAGAGACCTTAAAAATGCACAAAAACAAACCAATAAGAGAGTACTGCCCGTCTGGTTTACATGTTTTTGTGTTTACAGTCATCTTATAACATGAAATACAGTGGCAAAAATAACTAAGTACATTTATTCAAGTACTGTACTTGATTATAAGTTTGAGGTACGTTGTACTTTAATTTGATGCTACATTATACTTCTTCTCTACTACATTTCAGAGGGGAAATATTGCACTTTACACTCCCTACATTATTTGACAAAAACAAATTAATAAGAGAGTACTGCCTGTCTGGTTAACATGTTTTGGTGTTTACAGTCATCTTATAATTTGAAATGCAGTGGCAAAAAATAACATAACACAAAATCATAATAGTACATTAACTCAAGTACTGTACTTGATTACAAGTTTGAGGTACTTGTACTTTGATGCTACTTTACTGTATTCTTCTTCTCCACAATAATTCACAGGGAAATATCACAATTTTCACTCCCTACATTAATTGAATTTCCCTCGGGATCAATAAAGTTACTATCTATCTATCTATCTATCTACTTGACAGCAATAGTTATTTTCTACAAATAGAAATTTTGCATAAGAAACATATGATTATAAAATACAGTGTATTGTTAAAGATTAAACAGTGGCTGGAGTCTCATGTCATGTTTCAGATGTCTAAGATTTGTTGAACAGTTCTACCAAAAAGATATTTCCCCTCTAAACTTCTCAGATGGTCTCATTTAGTTAACAGTTTGAGGCTAAAAGACACAACACAAAAACTAATTAAATACAATTTTAAAACATAAGGTGGTTGCAATAACGGTTTGCAAGCATTACCTTCTGTTAATCTTTTCACATATAGTACACCTAACTACCAAGACTTGCACAGACCATGTTTCAACAAAATGCACAAGATAACAGAACTTTTTATTAACACTTACCCAAATCCACAGATACAGGAGAGACAATCCAACTTCCAAGTGTCCGTTCAATGACAGTATTAGTTATTTGATAAGATGGTAGGTTTTGTCCACAGATGGAAAGAACAAAAGAACAAGAGTTAATGTTTAATTTTAATCATTATACATTAACCTGTTGTACCATCTAAGGTCAAGGCAGTGTGTTCACTGGTAAATTGCTCATGAATGTTTACCCGAACAGAGCAGTAATATAAACCAGGTTTTCACAGCTGCGGAACGCTATGTCCTTAAATAACACTGAGCCATAAAAACTATACTTCTCAGATACAATCTTGGGTTTTAAACATTAAGTTATAAGTATATATATATATATAACTGATAACTATGATGCTAATACTAGCTAACATTGATGTTAGTCAGTGTTTAGCTGGTGGGTTTCACAAGATAGCTAACGTTACAGTCCTTTACAACAATAAATATAAAACCACATGTTGCTCTCAGTGTTGATATCAATATGCTGATTCATTTGGAAGTTAGGAAATGTTAGAAAATTAGTCTTACGGTGTACATGTTTTTGTCGAGGTGAATATCCGTGACTATCACTACAACGGCGGCAGCATTATGAAGCTAAAGTTACTGCTGAAAGAGCACATCACCAGCATATCTTTAAAGGTACAGTGTGTAGGATTTTGTGGCATCTAGTGGTGTGGTTGCAGATTGCAACCAACTGAGCACCCCTCCGCTCACTCCTCCCTTTCCAAGATGCGGTAACATGAGGCGCCGAGTGCAAAACCGTGGTAACTCCGTTCGCCTCGCCCAGAGGCCATCCTTACCATAATAACACTGACACTCTAATCCAATATGGAGGCTTTAAAATGTCTACAAATTCTAATAAAAACAAATCAAACCAATAAATAAAGTGAAATAATAATATGCAATTGAAAAATGTACTTCTTTGTCATGTAGGCATTTACTGTGTCATAATTAAATAAAAACATGTTAAATGACAAATATTTAGCATTTTGTCTTTAATAAATGAAGGCATTGTTTCTAATTAATACATTAATATTTACTAGAAATTCATATTTAGTTCCTTAATGACAAACCAGGCAATAGAATTTTGCAAAAAGCGTTTAATCATCATATTCAGATCATGTTTACATTAATATTCACAACCATGAGTCATATATTAGATAACATACATTCCTAATCTATGGTCTGTTAAGAAAAAACCTTTACAGTTAATAAACTGAAAAAGCACAAAGCCATCATAAATTTGCGTATCTGGAGTGCCTACTGTGAAATTAGATAACCCAGTCATTTTTATTGTGGGCTGCCTACATTGGAAAACATGTGATTCAACAAGCCATTCAGATTTGGCTCCCCTTCCTATCTAACATGCAGTCTCCTTCAAATATATTTCCCAAGGCTTGAGAACTATACCTTTGCAAAGGTACTTTGGTATTTTTCCTAATGCTGTCAACTTTAACAACATCAGAGAATTGTTGGGTTTGGTAAATCTTGAATTCCGCCACAAGGACCAATCTGTTTAAGTTTTCATGTCATTCATGTTTAACTTTTTTCCCAAGAAAAATAAATCTCCACAGTAACCTTACAACCGAAATGCAGGTGAATGTTACTAGCAAAACAACTGCCAACAGAGCAGCGATGACATCAACAGAGTTGTAAACAAACCAGGACATTTTGTTGGACTGTGTCTGCAGGTGACGGGCTCCTTTATGTCTGATGACATATTCTATCCAAAACACTGCCTTGTCCAGTGGCTTCATGGGCTGATCTCTGTGCAGCCTTGAGAGCCTCTGCATGTTTTCCCTGTAAGAGGAATTGTAAAGAGCTGTCTTCAGGGCATCTACAAAGATGTGTCTGTCAAGATCGGCAATATCCACAATCACAGCTCCTCCCTTTGCTCTGATTCTGGAGAGATTGTCAGGCTGATCAAAAAGTAAGGGAAGTCCAACTACAGGAACTCCGTGGTAAATTGCCTCCTGAACCCCGTTAGTGCCTCCGTGGGCCACAAACACTCTAGTTTTGGGATGTCCTAAGAGGTCGTTCTGTGGCAGCCAGTTGACCATTAATGTGTTGTTGCCCAGGTTGGTTGGTCTTTGTCCAATATACCTCCATACAACCTTCTGAGGCAGCTGGGCAAAGGCTGCAGCAATCTCCTCAGCAACATCTTGAGGAAGCTCCCCGACTGAAGTCCCTAAGGACATTATAATGACCCCGTGGTCTCCAGAGCTCTGGACAAACTCCTCCAGGTCCACAGGGAGTGGCTTTGAGGGCTTGCACTGAAATCCAGCCATGTAGATTATATTTGGCATTGTTGGACGTGGATAATCAAAGACAAAATCATTCCTCATGAGCCATATATCTGCATCCAGGAAAAACGTTGAGTAATCCACATCGGGACCAAAGTACTTCTTAACTACTGGTTTGTAATGAGGTTCTGTGATGTATGACATTGTGTACATCCCAAAAATATAACTTAGTACATTCTTTATTCTTTGAGGGAAGGTCATCTTATCTGTCAACCCTGTTGCCGTGTAAGGAATGTATGACAGAGGTGAGGGGGCAATAAGGAAATGAGCTTCACCTTGAATGGTCCATCTGACATTAAAAACAAGAGGAACTTGGAGCCGACGTGCCAGCATTGCCCCTACACCTAACCAGGGGTCAGTCAAAACCACATCATATTTGGCGTCATGAAAAGACTGCATCAGGTTTTCATCTTCAAACATCTGAATGATGATTTTGCTGATTTTCTTATGGAGCTGAAAGGTTTGGTCCAAAACCAGCCGCTTCATCTGAATATGAGTCCAGATTTTAGACCAAAAAGAAGCATGCTTACCCTGACGCTGGATCTCTATCAGTTGAAAATAAAAGGCTTCAATATTTTCCTCAAATCCACAGGGGCTGAGAACAGTGACAGAGGTGTAGAGAGGAGACTTTTCACTGATGAACCAGCTATCAGATGCCCGAACCACAGTGATCTCATGGCCTTTAGCATGCAGTTCCTCAATGAGTACTTTCATGTTTACCCAACGGCTTCCGTCCGCTGGGACAACCAGGATTTTGCCCCCAGATGCACAGGATAGTTGAATCAACAGTAGAGCAAATGTGATCAGTGACGAGTGAGGCACCTTCATACTGACGTCCCTCAGAGACCTTAAAAATGCACAAAAACAAATTAATAAGAGAGTACTGCCTGTCTGGTTTACATGTTTTTGTGTTTACAGTCATCTTATAACATGAAATGCAGTGGCAAAAAATAACATAATACAAAATCATAATAGTACATTTACTCAAGTACTGTACTTGATTACAAGTTTGAGGTAATTGTACTTTTTCGCTACTTTACTGTATTCTTCTTCTCCACGACATTTCACAGGGAAATATCCAAATTTTCACTCCCTACATTAATTGAATTTCCCTCGGGATCAATAAAGTTACTATCTATCTATCTATCTATCTACTTGACAGCAATAGTTATTTTCTACAAATAGAAATTTTGCATAAGAAACATATGATTATAAAATACAGTGTATTGTTAAAGATTAAACAGTGGCTGGAGTCTCATGTCATGTTTCAGATGTCTAAGATTTGTTGAACAGTTCTACCAAAAAGATATTTCCCCTCTAAACTTCTCAGATGGTCTCATTTAGTTAACAGTTTGAGGCTAAAAGACACAACACAAAAACTAATTAAATACAATTTTAAAACATAAGGTGGTTGCAATAACGGTTTGCAAGCATTACCTTCTGTTAATCTTTTCACATATAGTACACCTAACTACCAAGACTTGCACAGACCATGTTTCAACAAAATGCACAAGATAACAGAACTTTTTATTAACACTTACCCAAATCCACAGATACAGGAGAGACAATCCAACTTCCAAGTGTCCGTTCAATGACAGTATTAGTTATTTGATAAGATGGTAGGTTTTGTCCACAGATGGAAAGAAAGAGCGGTGAATACACCTCCTAGTCTATTCTGCAAAATCATGAGTGGTTAGTATATATATACTGTATAAAAGAACAAGAGTTAATGTTTAATTGTAATCATTATACATTAACCTGTTGTACCATCTAAGGTCAAGACTGTGTGTTCACTGGTAAATTGCTCATGAATGTTTACCCGAACAGAGCAGTAATATAAACCAGGTTTTCACAGCTGCAGAACGCTATGTCCTTAAATAACACTGAGCCATAAAAACTATACTTCTCAGATACAATCTTGGGTTTTAAACATTAAGTTATAAGTATATATATATATAACTGATAACTATGATGCTAATACTAGCTAACATTGATGTTAGTCAGTGTTTAGCTGGTGGGTTTCACAAGATAGCTAACGTTACAGTCCTTTACAACAATAAATATAAAACCACATGTTGCTCTCAGTGTTGATATCAATATGCTGATTCATTTGGAAGTTAGGAAATGTTAGAAAATTAGTCTTACGGTGTACATGTTTTTGTCGAGGTGAATATCCGTGACTATCACTACAACGGCGGCAGCATTATGAAGCTAAAGTTACTGCTGAAAGAGCACATCACCAGCATATCTTTAAAGGTACAGTGTGTAGGATTTTGTGGCATCTAGTGGTGTGGTTGCAGATTGCAACCAACTGAGCAGCCCTCCGCTCACTCCTCCCTTTCCAAGATGCGGTAACATGAGGTGCAGAGTGCAAAAACGTGGTAACGCCGTTCGCCTCGCCCAGAGGCCATCCTTACCATAATAACACTGACACTCTAATCCAATATGGAGGCTTTAAAATGTCTACAAATTCTAATAAAAACAAATCAAACCAATAAATAAAGTGAAATAATAATATGCAATTGAAAAATGTACTTCTTTGTCATGTAGGCATTTACTGTGTCATAATTAAATAAAAACATGTTAAATGACAAATATTTAGCATTTTGTCTTTAATAAATGAAGGCATTGTTTCTAATTAATACATTAATATTTACTGGAAATTCATATTTAGTTCCTTAATGACAAACCAGGCAATAGAACTTTGCAAAAAGCATTTAATCATCATATTCAGATCATGTTTACATTAATATTCACAACCATGAGTCATATATTAGATAACATACATTCCTAATCTATGGTCTGTTAAGAAAAAACCTTTACAGTTAATAAACTGAAAAAGCACAAAGCCATCATAAATTTGCGTATCTGGAGTGCCTACTGTGAAATTAGATAACCCAGTCATTTTTATTGTGGGCTGCCTACATTGGAAAACATGTGATTCAACAAGCCATTCAGATTTGGCTCCCCTTCCTATCTAACATGCAGTCTCATTCAAATATATTTCCCAAGGCTTGAGAACTATACCTTTGCAAAGGTACTTTGGTATTTTTCCTAATGCTGTCAACTTTAACAACATCAGAGAATTGTTGGGTTTGGTAAATCTTGAATTCCGCCACAAGAACCAATCTGTTTAAGTTTTCATGTCATTCATGTTTAACTTTTTTCCCAATAAAAATAATTCTCCACAGTAACCTTACAACCGAAATGCAGGTGAATGTTACTAGCAAAACAACTGCCAACAAAGCAGCGATGACATCAACAGAGTTGTAAACAAACCAGGACATTTTGTTGGACTGTGTCTGCAGGTGACGGGCTCCTTTATGTCTGATGACATATTCTATCCAAAACACTGCCTGGTCCAGTGGCTTCATGGGCTGATCTCTGTGCAGCCTTAAGAGCCTCTGCATGTTTTCCCTGTAAGAGGAATTGTAAAGAGCTGTCTTCAGGGCATCTGCAAAGATGTGTCTGTCAAGCTCGGCAATATCCACAATCACAGCTCCTCCCTTTGCTCTGATTCTGGAGAGATTGTCAGGCTGATCAAAGAATAAGGGAAGTCCAACTACAGGAACTCCATGGTAAATCGCCTCCTGAACCCCGTTACTGCCCCCGTGGGCCACAAACACTCTAGTTTTGGGATGTCCTAAGAGGTCGTTCTGTGGCAGCCAGTTGACCATTAATGTGTTGTTGCCCAGGTTGGCTGGTCTTTGTCCAATATACCTCCATACAACCTTCTGAGGCATCTGGGCAAAGGCTGCAGCAATCTCCTCAGCAACATCTTGAGGAAGCTCCCCGACTAAAGTTCCTAAGGACATTATAATGACCCCATGGTCTCCAGAGCTCTGGACAAACTCCTCCAGGTCCACAGGGAGCGGCTTTGAGGGCTTGCACTGAAATCCAGCCATGTAGATTATATTTGGCATTGTTGGACGTGGATAATCAAAGACAAAATCATTCCTCATAAGCCATATATCTGCATCCAGGAAAAACGTTGAGTAATCCACATCGGGACCAAAGTAAATCAGGCTCCTAGAATTTTTGCGGTTGCTCTTGTGTTTTTTTGGAATTGTTTGGACTTACCTCATTTTTTGCTCTGTGCTCAGGTCTGTTCACCTGCCAGCTGTGACTGCTTCCAACCTGCCTGCTCACTCCTGCACTCGGCTTCTCCTCAACCTGGAACCCTGTCGTAAAATAAATATTCTTTTGTGCTTCCTTTAAGACTCTCGTTGTGTGCTGCATTTGAGTCCACATTTTGTTACCCAGAACATAACAGTTTTGTATTGTTAAGAAGGTCTAGTAGTAAAATACAGTGCCTTGCTATTGTAATCAATTAAGTAAATCATGTTAATTATTTTTCAAATATGATGCAGTATGTGGAATAAGGAAAGGATTTAAAATGTTTTTTATTTCAATATATCTCAAGATCATGGCATATATATTTTATTATATTGCATGTAAGATGCATCTAACCCACTTCTGAATTTCAAGCAAAAACTGCCAAGATAAAGCTTTCTGTAACCAGTTTCATATTTTTCGATTATATGTCTGCTGCATTATTTTATCAGCCGGTTGTATGAAGTATGAACCAATTTTTAAAAAAATATATTTGTATGTATATATATATGTTTGGAAGCCCTGAGAGGCAAGTGACAAAAAAAATCTGGTGATTCATTTTCTAAGTCTGTTCTAAATGGTTTTCTCTCCTGTGTTTATGACTTGAGAACTGGTGAAAAAAATGTTTTGCCAGGATAATCTTTATAAATTCTTTCATTTTTTTAATATGTGAAAACAGATTGAGAAAAAAATTGTAATACTCATTTCAGCCACAAGAGGCTGAAGTGCACCACTACCAGATGATCTAAATCTGTTTCACAGATGAAAAAAAGCAATTTAGGAAGATTATCCTGGCAAAACATAATTTTTCACCTGTTCTTAAATCAAACACAGTAGACATAACAATTAAGATCAGACCTAGAAAATGGAGAAGAAATATTTAGTTTTAATATAAAGATTTATTTTAAACATTGTCCAATTTGAAATCATTTATGCACAATCATTTAAATCTTTAATTTATGGAGAAAAAAAAACTTTTATTTCAGTGTTAAAATCTGTACACGAATTTTACATCTACTCTTTACATGATTTCCTGATTAAAACAAGAGCTGTAAACATAAGAGTTGTACAGGTAATGCGTAATGTATCTGTCTCATTATGTATATTACATTATTCCAACCAAAGACTGTCAAGCTAAAGTTTCCTGTATCTAGTCTCAGTAGATGTTTTGTGGTGCATTTACCGTTTATGTGACACCATGGACCTTCTGTAGGGATGATTTTAAATGTCTAATAAAAACAAATTAAAGGAATAAAGTGAAACAATAAAATATTTATTTTTCATGAAAGCATTAACTGTATCACAATTAAATGAAAACATATGTTAAATGATAATTAGTTGCATTTCGCACACAAAACCCACATTTTATTTTCATGTCATTCATGTTTTACTTTTTTCCCAGCAAAAATAATTCTCCACAGTAACCTTACAATTGAAATGCAGATGAACGTTACTAGCAGAACAACTGCCAACAAAGCAGCGATGACATCAACAGAGTTGTAAACAAACCAGGACATTTTGTTGGACTGTGTCTGCAGGTGACGGGCTCCTTTATGTCTGATGACATATTCTATCCAAAACACTGCCTGGTCCAGTGGCTTCATGGGCTGATCTCTGTGCAGCCTTGAGAGCCTCTGCATGTTTTCCCTGTAAGAGGAATTGTAAAGAGCTGTCTTCAGGGCATCTGCAAAGATGTGTCTGTCAAGCTCGGCAATATCCACAATCACAGCTCCTCCCTTTGCTCTGATTCTGGAGAGATTGTCAGGCTGATCAAAGAATAAGGGAAGTCCAACTACAGGAACTCCGTGGTAAATCGCCTCCTGAACCCCGTTAGTGCCTCCGTGGGCCACAAACACTCTAGTTTTGGGATGTCCTAAGAGGTCGTTCTGTGGCAGCCAGTTGACCATTAATGTGTTGTTGCCCAGGTTGGCTGGCCTTTGTCCAATATACCTCCATACAACCTTCTGAGGCAGCTGGGCAAAGGCTGCAGCAATCTCCTCAGCAACATCTTGAGGAAGCTCCCCGACTAAAGTTCCTAAGGTCATTATAATGACCCCGTGGTCTCCAGAGCTCTGGACAAACTCCTCCAGGTCCACAGGGAGCGGCTTTGAGGGCTTGCACTGAAATCCAGCCATGTAGATTATATTTGGCATTGTTGGACGTGGATAATCAAAGACAAAATCATTCCTCATGAGCCATATATCTGCATCCAGGAAAAACGTTGAGTAATCCACGTCGGGACCAAAATACTTCTTAACTACTGGTTTGTAATGAGTTTCTGAGATGTATGACATTGTGTACATCCCAAAAATATAACTTAGTACATTCTTTATTCTTTGAGGGAAGGTCATCTTATCTGTCAACTCTGTTGCAGTAAAGGGAATGTATGACAGAGGTGAGGGGGCAATAAGGAAATGAGCTTCACCTTGAATGGTCCATCTGACATTAAAAACAAGAGGAACTTGGAGCCGACGTGCCAGCATTGCCCCTACACCGATGCCGGGATCAGTCAAAACCACATCATATTTGGCTTCATTGAAAGACTGCATCAGGTTTTCATCTTCAAACATCTGAATAACAATTTCACTCATTCCTTTGTGGAGCAGAGAGAACTGGTCCACAACCAGCCGTTCGAGTTGAATACGAGTCCAGATTTTATACCAAAAAGAGGCATGCTTATCCTGAAACCGGATCTCTAGCTGTCGAGACAAAAAGGCTTCAAAGTAGTTTTTCTCAAATCCACCAGGGCTGTGAAGAGTGACAGAGGTGTAGAGAGGAGACTTTTCACTGATGTACCAGCTATCGGATGCCCGAACCACAGTGACCTCATGGCCTTTGGCATGCAGTTCCTCTATTAGTACTTTCATGTTTACCCAATGGCTTCCATCCAATGGGAACACCAGGATTTTGCCCCCAGATGCACAGGATAGTTGAATCAACAGTAGAGCAAAGTTGATCAGTGATGAGTGAGGCACCTTCATACTGACGTCCCTCAGAGACCTTAAAGATGCACAAAAACAAATCAATAAGAGAGTACTGTCCGTCTGGTTAACATGTTTTTGTGTTTACAGTCATCTTATAACATGAAATGCAGTGGCAAAAATAACTAAGTACATTTATTTAAGTACTCTACTTGATTACAAGTTTGAGGTACTTTGTACTTTAATTTGATGCTACATTATACTTCTCTACTCCATTTCAGAGGGGAAATATTGCACTTTACACTCCCTACATTATTTGACAACAATAGTTACTTACTTTGCAGATTCAAATTTTACATAAAAACATGATATGCTTGTAAAATACTGTGTATTGGTAAAGCTTAAATCAGTGGCTTTGGCATCATGTCAAGTTTCGGGATTCTATGATCAACTAATAATAATAATAACTAATTAAATAATATTATAAAACATAACTTGATTGCAATAACTTATTACAAGCATTACCTTCTGTTAAACTTTACACATATAGTACATGTAACTACCAAGACTTGCACAGACCATGTTTCAACAAAACACACATTTCACGGCTGTTTTTACTTAATGTGTGCATAAGTTAACAGAACTTTTTATTAACACTTACCCAAATCCACAGGTACAGGAAAGACAATCCAACTTCCAAGTGTCAGTTCAACAACAGTATTAGTTATTCAATGAGATGGTAGGTTTTGCGCATAGTTGGAAAGAAAGAGTGGTGAATGCACTTCCTAGTCTTTCTTTCAAAGTCATGACTGGCTTGCATGTTGTAACATGCAATGTACTATGAACAGCTCTGTTGCATAAGAAGGTGTGTACTGCTGCAGATTATGGCCCTGTTGTATAATGGGCGTACTGTCCATGGTAACTACTGAATCGTTCATACAGGTTTCATATTTTGTCCCAGGTAATAAAAAGATGAGGGCTTTTGTTTTGGCAAATGTCAGAAATTGATCTGTAAAATAGGAGCACCAGCTTCCCATAAAAAATGTCTGTTTATATGAGCGTGACGATAATGACCGTGACGATAATGACCGTGATGATAATGACCGTGATGATAAGCATTTTGATTCTGTGTCTTACTGAAATCTGTCAATTGTCCACTTTTTAAGGGTTCAGAATGCAATGGTCCCATTTTTACTCATGCTCTACAGTACTCCTTTCATACATTATGTGTTACAAGAAAGCACAGACAAAAATGCAAACTGTGAACAAACTGGAGAAGAGGCCTCTGATATTGCATCCATTACACTTAATTAATCCACAAAGATCCAGAAGGAACACAAAAGAATGGAGATGGCTGAAGAACTGTTTTGTATTTGTAAGCATTTCCTTAGCACACTATGAAATGATACAGTATATGCACAAATGCTTAATCAAGGTACTTTTCAAGGAGCAGTAGAGGAATGAAAGCACCAGAACACCTGCTTAGATTACTCAGGACATATGGCCAGCATTTATTTAACAGTAACACTAAACATAGATCTCTGTTTTTCCCTTAGGTTGTCCTTTAAGTTGGGAAGCTCAGTGTCTTTTCCTTGCCCCTTCAACCAACTCAGGTTGAGGAGAAAAATAAATAAAATAAATATTTCAGAGCTCTGGCAAAATAAAAAATAGATGAAGAAATAAATAAAAATGTATGGTAAATGACAAGAATAGCTTTTTGTCTTTAATAACAGAAGACAAATTGTTTCAAATTAAAACATTATTTTATCTTTTCATGTTTTAACTGGGAGTCAACCTTCAGTTCCTTAATAACAAGTCAGACAGCAGAACTTTGCAAAAAGCTTTTAATCATCATATTCAGATCATGTTTACATACATTTTCACACCCATGAGTCATATATTAGCTAATATACATTCCTAATCTATGATCTGTTAAGGAGCCTTAATTATGTCAGCTGACGTTATTTTTCATATTTTATGATTCAAACAAATATTTCTGGCATGCGGCAGCCAATGTTTCCTAATGCTGTCGACATTAACAAACATCACACAGAGAATTGTTGGGTTTGGTAAATCTTGAATTTCGCACACAAAACCCACATTTTATTTTTCATGTCATTCATGTTTAACTTTTTTCCCAAGAAAAATAAATCTCCACAGTAACCTTACAATTGAAATGCAGATGAACGTAACTAGCAGAACAACTGCCAACAAAGCAGCGATGACATCAACAGAGTTGTAAACAAACCAGGACATTTTGTTGGATTGTGTCTGCAGGTGACGGGCTCCTTTATGTCTGATGACATATTCTATCCAAAACACTGCCTGGTCCAGTGGCTTCATGGGCTGATCTCTGTGCAGCCTTGAGAGCCTCTGCATGTTTTCCCTGTAAGAGGAATTGTAAAGAGCTGTCTTCAGGGCATCTGCAAAGATGTGTCTGTCAAGCTCGGCAATATCCACAATCACAGCTCCTCCCTTTGCTCTGATTCTGGAGAGATTGTCAGGCTGATCATAGTATAAGGGAAGTCCAACTACAGGAACTCCATGGTAAATCGCCTCCTGAACCCCGTTAGTGCCTCCGTGGGCCACAAACACTCTAGTTTTGGGATGTCCTAAGAGGTCGTTCTGTGGCAGCCAGTTGACCATTAATGTGTTGTTGCCCAGGTTGGCTGGTCTTTGTCCAATATACCTCCATACAACCTTCTGAGGCAGCTGGGCAAAGGCTGCAGCAATCTCCTCAGCAACGTCTTGAGGAAGCTCCCCGACTAAAGTTCCTAAGGACATTATAATGACCCCGTGGTCTCCAGAGCTCTGGACAAACTCCTCCAGGTCCACAGGGAGTGGCTTTGAGGGCTTGCACTGAAATCCAGCCATGTAGATTATATTTGGCATTGTTGGACGTGGATAATCAAAGACAAAATCATTCCTCATAAGCCATATATCTGCATCCAGGAAAAACGTTGAGTAATCCACATCGGGACCAAAATACTTCTGAACTACTGGTTTGTAATGAGTTTCTGAGATGTATGACATTGTGTACATCCCAAAAATATAACTCAGTACATTCTTTATTCTTTGAGAGAAGTTCATCTTATCTGTCAACCCTGTTGCCGTGTAAGGAATGTATGACAGAGGTGAGGGGGCAAGAAGGAAATGAGCTTCACCTTGAATGGTCCATCTGACATTAAAAACAAGAGGAACTTGGAGCCGACGTGCCAGCATTGCCCCTACACCGGTGCCGGGATCAGTCAAAACCACATCATATTTGGCTTCATGAAAAGACTGCATCAGATTTTCATCTTCAAACATCTGGATGACGATTTTACTCATTTTCTTATGAAGCTGAGAGCACAGATCCAAAAGCAGCCGCTCGATCTGAATACGATTCCCAATTTTAGACCAAAGAGATGCATGCTTACCCTGAAGCTGGATCTCCATCAGTCGAGACAAAAATACTTTGTTTTTCTCAAATCCACCAGGGCTGTGAAGAGTGACAGAGGTGTAGAGAGGAGACTTTTCACTGATGTACCAGCTAGTGGATGCCCGAACCACAGTGATCTCATGGCCTTTGGCATGCAGTTCCTCAATGAGTACTTTCATGTTTACGGTCTGGGTATCATCGGATATTCCGTTTTTCCTTTGGAATTCAGAAATTTGGTTTGGGTTCGTTTTTTTTTTTTTCGTTTCAAACCAAAAACGAAAAAACGGCCGTTTTCTCGTTTTTCGTTTCTGAATCAAAAAATGAAAAACGAACCCAAACCGGGCCGTTTTTTTGTTTTTTTGCGAATTCCTTTTCTCATTATTCGTTTTGAATTGAAAAACGGAATCACGTGGTGCTCTGTTTGTTTTTTGTTTCCAAACGAAAAACGAAAAAAACAAATTAAAAAAACGATCCGATTTAGTTTCTTCAAGTTTCTTTCTGTCATTTTCTCTTTTGAATCGAAGAGCTGAGAACGGCAGTCACGTGACCAGGAAGTTAAGGCAAACATGTCAAAATAAAAGCCAAGAAGATAGTGTGGTCATTCTATAAAAGTGTAACATTATTTAAGCACAGGATCAAAGTAACAGTAGAAGATAAATAGGCTAAATAAATACACAAATAAATACATACATAGATATTTTTTTGTTTTGTTCTTTTCATTAACACATGAATGTCTTTTATCCAAAAAGTGTGTGATAAATTACAGGGAGGGTCTCTACAGATGTTATACAGAACTCTCACATAATTGACACTTTTCTCTCTCACACTCTTACTATGGGCTGTTTCTTTATGTCGGCAGGTGAGAAGCACTATGTGGCTACTCCTTTCAACACACCTGACACTTCCACCTGATCCTTTTACTCCATTAGGAAGGCTGTAGCCGAGTAGTTCTACATCATGATAATGCTAATTTTTCAACAAGCGATTATGACATTAATGCCAGCTAGTGTTGGATTTATTATGTACAAAAGTGCTTACAATGACCTGAAATAACCTGATTGTTGGATTTGTTGTGCATGAAGTGTTTGCGAGGACAGGGAGGAGGCACGTTCTGTTCTTTTTGCAAGGTCAAAGAGAGAAAGGAGTCAGAAGGAGAAACAAAGAAGAAGATATGCAGCAAAAACATCACGTGCCATAATCTCATGAATATTACTATTGTGTAAACCATGAATAGGCTGGATCAGGGATAGCTCGGGGTTCAGACTTCGCGAACTGACCCATGCACTGTATGTTGTCAGGGACACGTTGATTGGATCCAGATATCTGTAAACTCTTTTATTTTACTTATGCAACATTGATTGTTCGGAATAAATTGAATCATTATGCTTTAACTCATCTGTTTGGAAATTCTCTTTGTCACACAAGATTAACCAACACGTAACTGGGCCTTGACCTCTTGGAGGTAGAAGGCCAGTTCCTTCACTAGACAGAATAAAGCTCTGTCTGTCATGACAATAGTACTGTACTGAAGGCCACTTCATCACTCCAGATACTGTAGATTTAACAGATACCTGCTGTCTTCAGACGGCTGTAAAGAGTCACCCGAGTAAAGGAAAGGCTTTCAGTACAGTTCTATTGTCATGACAGACAGAGCTTTATTCTGTCTAGCTGGCATTAATGTCATAACCACTGGTTGAAAAATCAGCCTTATCATGACTAGCAGAACAACTGCCAACAGAGCAGCGATGACATCAACAGAGTTGTAAACAAACCAGGACATTTTGTTGGACTGTGTCTGCAGGTGACGGGCTCCTTTATGTCTGATGACATATTCTATCCAAAACACTGCCTGGTCCAGTGGCTTCATGGGCTGATCTCTGTGCAGCCTTGAGAGCCTCTGCATGTTTTCCCTGTAAGAGGAATTGTAAAGAGCTGTCTTCAGGGCATCTGCAAAGATGTGTCTGTCAAGCTCGGCAATATCCACAATCACAGCTCCTCCCTTTGCTCTGATTCTGGAGAGATTGTCAGGCTGATCAAAGAATAAGGGAAGTCCAACTACAGGAACTCCGTGGTAAATCGCCTCCTGAACCCCGTTAGTGCCTCCGTGGGCCACAAACACTCTAGTTTTGGGATGTCCTAAGAGGTCGTTCTGTGGCAGCCAGTTGACCATTAATGTGTTGTTGCCCAGGTTGGCTGGTCTTTGTCCAATATACCTCCATACAACCTTCTGAGGCAGCTGGGCAAAGGCTGCAGCAATCTCCTCAGCAACGTCTTGAGGAAGCTCCCCGACTAAAGTTCCTAAGGACATTATAATGACCCCGTGGTCTCCAGAGCTCTGGACAAACTCCTCCAGGTCCACAGGGAGTGGCTTTGAGGGCTTGCACTGAAATCCAGCCATGTAGATTATATTTGGCATTGTTGGACGTGGATAATCAAAGACAAAATCATTCCTCATAAGCCATATATCTGCATCCAGGAAAAACGTTGAGTAATCCACATCGGGACCAAAATACTTCTGAACTACTGGTTTGTAATGAGTTTCTGAGATGTATGACATTGTGTACATCCCAAAAATATAACTCAGTACTGTGACGACCCCTCCCCACCACTAGGTGTGTGTTGGCTCGCTGGTCTCTTTTGTTTCTTGCAGGCTCTGGTTGAGGCGGGGACATGAGGACATGATGGGTTGATGAGCTACACCTGGGCCCGGTGTAGCGCTGACTATAAAACCCTCTTCGCCATTTAGAACGCGCTCTCTCTCCATGCATGTGGACATCGCGGCGCGGCTATTCTTCCTCTTTTTCTATATGCTCTCACACACACGCATCCATGCACTCCTACACCACTGATTACTGATAATGATCTTTACATTTATTGATGAATTTAGTGTTTTGTAAATAAACTTTGATACTTTTTGCATTTACCTCGTCTCCACTCCCATTTTTGTTGCAACCTAAGAGCCGGGTTGTAACAAATGGGGGCTCGTCTATTTTGGTGGACCTAGTTTCTCAGGTAGTAAGAGGTCTGTTGGGCGGAGTTAGTGAGAAGGACCGGTTGTAGTGTGACGTCGACACACAGCTGTTGCCAATTTCAGGAGCGTTTTTTGTCAATGAGCCTCAGCTAAATGTTTGGGAGTAGCTTTGACGAGGGTAAGTGCTGTTTGTGTTCATTTCAGTGAAGCCGCTGGTTGTTTCTTAGTGTCGCCAGGTTTGATGTGCTGGTGATGTTTGGCAGTGAGTTCAGCAGTCAGGTCTAGCCACAGTAAGTTACCGGTGTTTCTGTCCCTGTTAGGCTTCAGTGCGGACTTCCTTTGGAGTTCGTAGGGGGGTGTTAGTGTGGTGTGAACGCGGTTAGAGCTGCTGTCAGCTCGGGAGCACGGCCGAGGCTGCGGGGGGAGTCGCCGGTTGCTTCGCCGGGCTTTGCGGTAGATAGTGCATAAATACCCACCGCAACTAGCACCTGAAGACTAGGGGGGGAGTTTACCTAGGTCTCTGTCAGGCAGTTAGAGGGACGGTGCACGGTGACGTCACGGCTGTGCGGGCTGTGTGAGCTCAGCGTGCCAGGTGTGTTTTTGTCGCGTCAGTAGAGGATTGTGCGTGTAGGTAAGTGAGTTATGGCGAGTGTAGAGGAGTTTCTGAGAGCGCCATCGGAGGAGCTGCTGGAGAGCTGCTCACGTGAACAGTTAATCCGTATTGCCGAACATTTTAATTTAGATGTTGGTGATAAGAGGATGAAGGAAAACATTAAAGGTATTGTTAAAGCAAATCTCAGTGATAGGGGTATTTTCAGAGGTAAAATGTATACTGTTGGTCCTGAGGTGGACAGTGTTGATGTGTCTGGCTGCAGAGATACAGGTCTGACTTTTGAGCAGAGGAGAGAGCTGTTGCTACTGCAGACAGAGATGGAGAAGCTGTCAGTGGAGAAACTGAGGAGAGAGGCAGAACTTAAAAGGCTGGAGATAGAGCACAGGTTGAGTTTACCTGCTGGAGGTGCTAGCCGTGCCTCTGACTTCTCTGGTAGATCGACTTCGTCATTTGATGTTGCCAGTAATCTGCGGTTAGTTCCTCAGTTTAGTGAGCGAGACCCAGACACTTTTTTCTCACTGTTTGAGCGTGTAGCTGAGAGCAGAGAGTGGTCTGATGCTGATCGTACATTATTATTACAGTGTGTTTTAATAGGTAAGGCTCAGGAGGCCTACTCTGCTCTGACAGTGGCAGAAAGTAAAATCTATTTAACTGTTAAATCTGCTGTATTAAAGGCCTACGAGTTAGTCCCAGAGGCGTATCGCCAGAAGTTCAGGACCTGGGAGAAGTCGGGTAAACAGAGTCATGTGGAGTTTGCCAGAGATTTGGTCACTTTTTTCAGTTGTTGGTGCAATGCCGTAAAGGTAGACACTTATAATGCTTTATGTGATCTGGTTGTTTTAGAACAATTTAAAAATTCCATCCCCAGCCACATCGCTGTTTACATCGGTGAGCATAAGGTGAAGACTGCTGCTGAGGCCGCCACCCTGGCTGATGACTACGTGCTGACGCACAGAGGTGACCGCAACTTCAGGGTCCCAGACGGAGGTGGTATGTATCGTGCCTCGGGTAGACGAGAGGAGAAACCTCATCCACGCCTTGGTAGGTTGGAACACTGTACACGAGGTCAGACGCATTTTGACTCTTCAAGAGTATGTAACTTTTGCAGGGGTAGAGGGCACTGGAAAGCTGACTGTCCCAGAGCTAATGCTGGAAGAGGGTATAGCGGGGGTCGGATGAACTCTGGTGCTTGTGCTGTATCTGTGGAACCTGTCCCTGTTGTCTCCCTTTCGACAGGTTAACATTGGGGAGCCATGCAGGTTGGAGGAACCTGATTTCTCTGCCTTTGTGTCTGACGGCTGTGTGTCACTGGTGGGAGGTAACAGTGTGCCGGTAAAAATCTTGAGAGATACCGCAGCATATGACTCGTACATTTTGAGCTCTGTTCTGCCATTTTGTGATGATTCTGACACTGGGGACTTTGTCCTGATGCGGGGTATGGGTTTGAACGTTGTGCCTGTTCCTCTGCATTCTGTTGAAATTAACTGTGGTTTGGTGCAGGGTAAGGTCGCCATGGGAGTCCGTCCTGCACTGCCGATCGAAGGTGTGGACATCATTCTTGGTAACAGCCTGGCTGGCAGCCGGGTGTGGGCCGAGCGTCCACCACCTCCTATAGTGTCATATTCACCCACTGTGACTGGTAACCCAGATGAGAACGCTCGGTGTTTCCCAGAAGTGTTTATCGCTTGCGCTGTGACACGGGCTATGAGCCGTGCACAGGGGGAACCTGAGCAGGGTGAAGAGGAGTTGAGTGAGGGGGATCTTGTTGTTGTTCCTGACTCATTGTTGTCTGTATCTCGCAGTGACCTAGTGGCGGAGCAGAGAGCTGATCCCTCCCTGAGTCAGCTGTTTGAGGCTGTTCTCTCCACTGAGGATGGAAACACCGCCGCCAGTGGTTATCTGTTGCAAGGAGAGCTTTTGGTGAGAAAATGGCTGTCGCATGGGGAAGACTTTGTCGGTAAGCCAGTGTTTCAGATTGTGGTTCCTGTAAAGTTTCGTGACGAGGTCCTTCAAACATCACATAACCAGTCAGGACATCTGGGCGTCCGTAAGACGTATAATTACATTTTACGGTATTTTTTTTGGCCTCGTTTAAAGAGAGATGTGTCTCGTTATATTAAATCATGTCACACGTGCCAAATGACAGGTAAACCCAATCGGAGCATTAAACCTGCTCCACTGTGCCCCATCCCAGCGACTGCACAGCCATTTGAATATTTGATCATTGATTGTGTCGGTCCTTTACCTCGTTCCAAAGCAGGCTGTAACTACTTGCTTACTGTGATGTGTCAGAGCACGAGGTATCCAGCCGCATATCCACTGCGTTCTATCACCACGAAGTCGGTAGTGAAAGCACTGACACAATTCATCTCCATCTTCGGAATCCCGAAAGTGATACAGAGTGATCAGGGTTCAAATTTCTCATCCAACCGTTTTACACAAGTGTGGAAACAGTTGAAGGTCCAACATAGCCAGTCTTCAGCATATCACGCACAGAGTCAGGGAGCTCTTGAGAGGTTCCACCAGACTCTGAAGTCTCTTTTGCGTAGTTATTGTGTTGAGCTGAATCAGGACTGGGAGGAAGGGCTGCCATGGCTTCTGTTAGCTGCTAGAGAAGTTGTGCAGGAAAGCACCGGTTTTAGCCCTAACAAACTTGTTTTTGGCCATACAGTGCGTGGGCCGCTCACGCTGCTGCATGACACTGTCACGCCATCAGAACCGCCTAGTAATCTGATAGAGTATGTAAACGGGTTCCGGCATCGTTTGTACTCCGCTGGGGAGATGGCTAAAGAAAAGTTGTCGTCTGCCCAGGAAAAAATGAAACGTTTGTATGACCGGAAAACCGAGCAGCGCGGGTTTAGTCCTGGAGATCAGGTCCTTGCTTTGTTTCCAATAGTTAAGTTGCCATTTCAAGCTAAATTTACTGGCCCTTTTACTGTACTGCGGCAGGTGTCTGACCAAAATTATATCCTTTCCACGCCGAAGCGGAGGAAAGCAACTCAACTCTGCCATGTCAACATGTTGAAACCGTACTATGCTCGCGAGTCTAGACCTCTCTCAGCAGCGGCGGCTGTTGGGAGTCAGTTCCCTGCAGGGGAGGATGATGGGGTTACCGCACCAGATGAAAGCTTGTTGCGTGGGCGACTGAAGAACGCTGAAACGTTGCGTAATCTTGATTCTTTGTTTGTTCATTTGTCTGCGGAAAGAAGCGCTGAGTTGTCTGCTCTTATTTACAGCTATCCATGCTTGTTTGGTGATACACCAAGCCAAACTCATCTGGTCGAGCATGACATAGATGTAGGCGACGCGCAGCCCATCCGTCAGCGTTTTTACCGTGTGTCTGAAGAGAAGCGCAAGGTAATGGACACAGAAATTAAATACATGCTCGAAAATGGCATCGCAGAACCCTCGTCTTCGAGCTGGGCGTCACCATGTTTGCTTGTTAAAGTCTGACAAAAGTCCTGGGTTTTGTACAGATTATCGAAAAGTAAATACAGTTACCAAACCTGATGCTTATCCACTGCCTCGGATCGAAGATTGCATTGATCAGGTTGGTTCTGCGAAATTTGTAAGTAAATTTGATCTACTGAAGGGTTACTGGCAGGTTCCACTGTCTCAGAGGGCAAAAGAAATCTCTGCCTTTATCACACCCAACGGTTTGTTCACTTATAATGTCATGAGTTTTGGACTGCGGAATGCACCCTCAACATTCCAGCGCCTCATGAACATGGTGGTGTCAGGGCTGGAAGGTTGTGCTGTGTATTTGGATGACGTTGTAATTTACAGCAATACATGGGAAGAACATTTGGCTCGTATCAAAAAATTGTTTGACCGTCTGAGTGATGCGCGTCTAACAGTAAACCTGGCAAAATGTGAGTTTGCCAAGGCCACTGTCATTTACCTTGGTAAAGTTGTAGGACAGGGGACGGTGTGTGCAGTCCAGGCCAAAGTGAGGGCCATTGAGAAATATCCAGTTCCCACCACAAAAAAAGAACTTCAGCGTTTTCTTGGTTTAGTCGGGTACTATCGCAGCTTCTGTAAAAACTTTTCGACTGTGGTAGCCCCTCTGACGGATTTGCTGAAAGGAAAAGCTCGATTTGTATGGTCAGCCTTTACACAAGTAAGCAGGCTTTTGACAATGTTAAGTCTGTTTTGTGTTCACCTCCTGTTCTCGCAGCTCCTTGCATGGATCAACCTTTCAAACTGCAGGTGGATGCAAGTGATGTGGGGGCAGGGGCGGTGCTGTTCCAGACGGATGGTAGTGGTGTGGATCGTCCCGTGAGTTTCTACTCAAAAAAGTTCAACTCATTTCAGTTGAACTACTCGGTGATTGAGAAAGAGACCCTGGCACTCATCTGGGCCTTACAGCATTTTGAGGTTTATGTAGGCTCTAGTGTTCCTCTGGTTGCGTACACAGATCATAATCCCATAACTTTTTTGCACTCGGTACATTGCCCAAATCGCAGGTTGATGCGATGGATGTTGTATTTGCAAGCTTATTGTTTGGACATTCGCCACATCAAAGGCTCTGATAATGTTGTGGCCAATGCCTTATCTAGAGCTCCTAGCTCTTAAATATTTGTCTGACTGAATTGTTAACCCCTCTGGTCTGCTATGTCCCTGTTCTGTCACCTTAAATGCTTCTTCAGGCGCCGGAGTTGCTGAGTGGGCGGGATGGGGGTTGGTTGGCTGCTGGGGAATAAACTACAAATGGTCAGTATGGATTTTGATATAGTTGTAAGTGTAAGTAAAGTGTTACAACTAAAGTTTAGAAATTATATTACAAATGAAGAACATCAATCGTAGGTAAAGTAAATTGTTTTGTTGTTGATTTAGTGAATAGCGGTTGCGGTGTTCTTATGGGAACTCCTTTTTTGATGGGGGGGGGGTGTGACGACCCCTCCCCACCACTAGGTGTGTGTTGGCCCGCTGGTCTCTTTTGTTTCTTGCAGGCTCTGGTTGAGGCGGGGACATGAGGACATGATGGGTTGATGAGCTACACCTGGGCCCGGTGTAGCGCTGACTATAAAACCCTCTTCGCCATTCAGAACGCGCTCTCTCTCCATGCACGCACATCTCTCCATGCATGTGGACATCGCGGCGCGGCTATTCTTCCTCTTTTTCTATATGCTCTCACACACACGCATCCATGCACTCCTACACCACTGATTACTGATAATGATCTTTACATTTATTGATGAATTTAGTGTTTTGTAAATAAACTTTGATACTTTTTGCATTTACCTCGTCTCCACTCCCATTTTTGTTGCAACCTAAGAGCCGGGTTGTAACAGTACATTCTTTATTCTTTGAGAGAAGTTCATCTTATCTGTCAACCCTGTTGCCGTGTAAAGAATGTATGACAGAGGTGAGGGGGCAAGAAGGAAATGAGCTTCACCTTGAATGGTCCATCTGACATTAAAAACAAGAGGAACTTGGAGCCGACGTGCCAGCATTGCCCCTACACCGATGCCGGGATCAGTCAAAACCACATCATATTTGGCTTCATGAAAAGACTGCATCAGATTTTCATCTTCAAACATCTGGATGACGATTTTACTCATTTTCTTATGAAGCTGAGAGCACAGGTCCAAAAGCAGCCGCTCGATCTGAATACGATTCCCAATTTTAGACCAAAGAGATGCATGCTTACCCTGAAGCTGGATCTCCATCAGTCGAGACAAAAATACTTTGTTTTTCTCAAATCCACCAGGGCTGTGAAGAGTGACAGAGGTGTAGAGAGGAGACTTTTCACTGATGTACCAGCTAGTGGATGCCCGAACCACAGTGATCTCATGGCCTTTGGCATGCAGTTCCTCAATGAGTACTTTCATGTTTACGGTCTGGGTATCATCGGATATTCCGTTTTTCCTTTGGAATTCAGAAAGGAAAAAACGTTTTTTTATTTTTTCGTTTTAAACCAAAAACGAAAAAACGGCCGTTTTCTCGTTTTTCGTTTCTGAATCAAAAAATGAAAAACGAACCCAAACCGGGCCGTTTTTTTGTTTTTGCGAATTCCTTTTCTCATTATTCGTTTTGAATTGAAAAACGGAATCACGTGGTGCTCTGTTTGTTTTTTGTTTCCAAACGAAAAAAACAAATTAAAAAAACGATCCGATTTAGTTTCTTCAAGTTTCTTTCTGTCATTTTCTCTTTTGAATCGAAGAGCTGAGAACGGCAGTCACGTGACCAGGAAGTGAAGGCAAACATGTCAAAATAAAAGCCAAGAAGATAGTGTGGTCATTCTATAAAAGTGTAACATTATTTAAGCACAGGATCAAAGTAACAGTAGAAGATAAATAGGCTAAATAAATACACAAATAAATACATACATAGATATTATTTTGTTTTGTTCTTTTCATTAACACATGAATGTCTTTTATCCAAAAAGTGTGTGATAAATTACAGGGAGGGTCTCTACAGATGTTATACAGAACTCTCACATAATTGACACTTTTCTCTCTCACACTCTTACTATGGGCTGTTTCTTTATGTCGGCAGGTGAGAAGCACTATGTGGCTAATCCTTTCAACACACCTGACACTTCCACCTGAAGATCCCCTGCACTCCATTAGGAAGACTGTAGCCGAGTAGTTCTACATCATGATAATGATGATTTTTCAACCAGCGATTATGACATTAATGCCAGCTAGACAGAATAAAGCTCTGTCTGTCATGACAATACTGTACTGGACTGAAGGCCACTCCATCACTCTAGATACTGTAGATTTAACAGATACCTGCTGTCTTCAGACGGCTGTAAAGAGTCACCCGAGTAAAGGAAAGGCTTTCAGTACAGTTCTATTGTCATGACAGACAGAGCTTTATTCTGTCTAGCTGGCATTAATGTCATAACCACTGGTTGAAAAATCAGCCTTATCATGATGTCGAACAAATTAACTAAATTACATATTATACCAAATAGACTAGAAATTATTGAAAAGCCTCATAAACCACCAAACAGAATACAGAAAGTTAGTGATTTCAGTTTTTTAGTGAACTGTTGGATTTATGATGTACAAAAGTGCTTACATTGACCTGAAATAACCTGCTTATAAGGGAAGCTGAAAACTGTTGTATTGTTTCATGATTGCTCAATAACTGTCTCTCAATTATTAGCTTCTAAGGGCATAACTCAGGGTGAAGGAATGAAGGACTTGGGGCTGTTCAGTTGTTGTTGCACTGTTTTGTTCCTTGAGGAGGTGATTCGGTGACTGTAGATTTCTATATAGTCACATTGTAATAATCTCCGGCAGCATTTGGAGAGGCTTTGAACTACTCAAGGGCGAGGACAGGGGGGAGGCACACGGGACTGCATGTTCTGTTCTTTTCACAAGGTCACGGGAGGATGGAGTCAGAAGAAGAAACAAAAAAGAAGATATGCAGCAAAAACATCACGTGCCATAAGCTCATGAATATTGATATTGTGTAAACCATAAAAACGCTGGATCAGGGATAGCTCGGGGTTCAGACTTCGCGAACTGACCCATGCATTGTATGTTGTCAGGGACACGTTGATTGGATCCAGAATTCTGTAAACTCTGTTATCTTACTTATGCAACATTAATTGTTCGGAATAAATTGTATTATTATGCTTTAACCCGTCTGTTTGGAAAATCTCTTTGTCACACAAGATTAACCAACACGTAACTGTGCCCTGACCTCTTGGAGGTAGAGGGCCGGTTCCTTCAGAACTCAGGCTGATTAATCCTCATATTAGACTATGATGTCTGAAGGTTGGCAAACATGCTGATCAACCATACTTATCTATCATTGACCATGTTTATTGACTTGACTTTCATCTATAAATGCGTCAAAATTGAAAATTTGACTGAAAAGAAAATCCTTTGGGATTGAGGAGTGGTGACCTCTGACCCCTACGGTGGGTAACGTCACAGAAGGCCCACTCATAAAATGCACTGACTTCACTGATACCGAATCTCCCTCCAAACTAAATTGTAAAGCTGACGGCCCCTCAATATGAACTGATCAATACAATCAAACTTTATTGTCCACCAGGGTGGATTTTTCTCTTCGGCTCACAAAACACAGAAAACAACAGACAGCAGTTAGTAAAAAACAGAGACAGGTTATGTTACACATTAAAAACAGTTCATGTCAGTGTCTGTGGCTCAGATCTGCTCAGTCACTGTGTTGAGTTAAGAGTATTGATGGCATTTGGGATGAAAGACTTTTTAAACACATGTTTAGTTGCCAGAGGGGCTCTATAGCGCCTCCCGACTGGCTGCAGAGAGGATGGGAGCTATCTGCCAGGATGCTCCTCGCTTTCTTCCTCGTCCTTTCTGTAAAAAGTTGAGTCAAGGGCTTTTGGGGTTTACCAACTATTTTGCCTGCCATTGACACAATCCTAGACAGTTTATTCTTCTATCTACAGTGTAGGTGACCGTACCAGGCAGGAAGGTTAAAGGTTAAAATCCTCTCAACAATAGTTTTGTACACTAATTCTAAAATCTGCCGGCTGACACCGAGGCCACTAAGTTTCCTTAGAAGATAAAGTCGCTGTGAGCATCTCTTGAAGATATACTCTGTATTTTCAGAGAAGCTCACCTGGGTGTCCAGGACTGTACCGAGGTATTTAAAGTGTCCCACAGTTTCAACATGTTGGCCATCAAGTGAAACTGGCTCTGTGATCAAATGTTGTTTTGTGCAGCACATGATTAATTCTTTCTTCTCAGCCACATTGATTTCTAGCTGGCTAGTGTGACACCGTGTTTGAAGGGCTGTAGTGTGGGCCAGATAGGCAGCTTCACCTAGTGGGCCTGTTTCCTGTAAAAGGCCAACTAAGGCCATGTCATCCGCATACTTAAACAGTCTAAAATGTTTCTCATTGGTCATAAATTCATTAGTAAAAAGAGAGAATAGCACAGGGGAAAGAACACAGCCTTGTGGGCAGCCTGTCTGACATGTTCTCCCTGACACAGACCCTCTGATCCACACAACTAACCCTGTGTTGATGTTGAGATCAAGGAGCCTTTTCAGGAGAATATATGTCTTCATTGAGTTAAAAGCTGAGCTAAAATCCACAAATAAAGCTCTGGCATAACCTTTAGGATGCATAAGGTGTTTTGTGGACGGTGTTAAGCAGTCAGCACAGCGTCGTCTGGGACTCTGTCGCTCTTATTTAAGCGAACTGGAGCAGATCTAGCTTAGTAGCCACTGTGCTGGTCAGGTGGCTGGCAAGAACTCGTTCCATGGTTTTACACAATATGGAGGTTATTGCGATGGGCCAAAGATCATTTGGCTTACTTGCGCCTGGCTTTTTTAGCACAGGCCTAATTATTGTGAATTTCCATGATTTTGGCACAGTGTAGGTGTCTAGGATATATAATTAATTAGGCTTTTTTAGGTACAGTATGTATTTATTTAGCCTATTTATCTTCTACTGTTACCTCGATCATGTGCTTAAATAATCATACACTTTTATAATATGACCACACTATCTTCTTGGCTTTTATTTTGACATGTTTGCCTTCACTTCCTGGTCACGTGACTGCCGTTCTCCGCTCCTCGATTCAAAAGAGAAAATGACAGAAAGAAACTTGAAGAAACTAAATCGGATCGTTTTTTTAATTTGTTTTTTTCGTTTTTCGTTTGGAAACAAAAAACAAACAGAGCACCACGTGATTCCGTTTTTCGTTTGTGGTTTAAAACGAAAAAACGAAAAACCCACGTGACTTCCGTTCTTCAATTAAAAACGAATAATGAGAAAAGGAATTCGCAAAAATAAAAAAACGGCCCGGTTTGGGTTCGTTTTTCATTTTTTGATTCAGAAACGAAAAACGAGAAAACGTCCGTTTTCTGGTTTTTGGTTTAAAACGAAAAAATAAAAAAAGTTTTTTCCTTTCTGAATTCCAAAGGAAAAACGGATTATCCGATGATACCCAGACCGTTTACCCAATGGCTTCCGTCCACTGGGAAGACCAGGATTTTGCCCCCAGATGCACAGGATAGTTGAATCAACAGTAGAGCAAAGTTGATCAGTGACGAGTGAGGCACCTTCATACTGACGTCCCTCAGAGACCTTAAAAATGCACAAAAACAAACCAATAAGAGAGTACTGCCCGTCTGGTTTACATGTTTTGGTGTTTACAGTCATCTTATAATTTGAAATGCAGTGGCAAAAAATAACATAACACAAAATCATAATAGTACATTAACTCAAGTACTGTACTTGATTACAAGTTTGAGGTACTTATACTTTGATGCTAC
Organism: Sebastes fasciatus; assembly: GCF_043250625.1. Classification (NCBI taxonomy): domain Eukaryota; kingdom Metazoa; phylum Chordata; class Actinopteri; order Perciformes; family Sebastidae; genus Sebastes; species Sebastes fasciatus. The sequence goes on along the minus strand of NC_133798.1, from coordinate 18,923,282 downwards.
TTTACGGTATTCTTCTTCTCCACAATAATTCACAGGGAAATATCACAATTTTCACTCCCTACATTAATTGAATTTCCCTCGGGATCAATAAAGTTACTATCTATCTATCTATCTATCTACTTGACAGCAATAGTTATTTTCTACAAATAGAAATTTTGCATAAGAAACATATGATTATAAAATACAGTGTATTGTTAAAGATTAAACAGTGGCTGGAGTCTCATGTCATGTTTCAGATGTCTAAGATTTGTTGAACAGTTCTACCAAAAAGATATTTCCCCTCTAAACTTCTCAGATGGTCTCATTTAGTTAACAGTTTGAGGCTAAAAGACACAACACAAAAACTAATTAAATACAATTTTAAAACATAAGGTGGTTGCAATAACGGTTTGCAAGCATTACCTTCTGTTAATCTTTTCACATATAGTACACCTAACTACCAAGACTTGCACAGACCATGTTTCAACAAAATGCACAAGATAACAGAACTTTTTATTAACATTTACCCAAATCCACAGATACAGGAGAGACAATCCAACTTCCAAGTGTCCGTTAAATGACAGTATTAGTTATTTGATAAGATGGTAGGTTTTGTCCACAGATGGAAAGAACAAAAGAACAAGAGTTAATGTTTAATTTTAATCATTATACATTAACCTGTTGTACCATCTAAGGTCAAGACTGTGTGTTCACTGGTAAATTGCTCATGAATGTTTACCCGAACAGAGCAGTAATATAAACCAGGTTTTCACAGCTGCGGAACGCTATGTCCTTAAATAACACTGAGCCATAAAAACTATACTTCTCAGATACAATCTTGGGTTTTAAACATTAAGTTATAAGTATATATATATATAACTGATAACTATGATGCGAATACTAGCTAACATTGATGTTAGTCAGTGTTTAGCTGGTGGGTTTCACAAGATAGCTAACGTTACAGTCCTTTACAACAATAAATATAAAACCACATGTTGCTCTCAGTGTTGATATCAATATGCTGATTAATTTGGAAGTTAGGAAATGTTAGAAAATTAGTCTTACGGTGTACATGTTTTTGTCGAGGTGAATATCCGTGACTATCACTACAACCGGCGGCAGCATTATGAAGCTAAAGTTACTGCTGAAAGAGCACATCACCAGCATATCTTTAAAGGTACAGTGTGTAGGATTTTGTGGCATCTAGCGGTGTGGTTGCAGATTGCAGCCAACTGAGCAGCCCTCCGCTCACTCCTCCCTTTCCAAGATGCGGTAACATGAGGTGCAGAGTGCAAAAACGTGGTAACGCCGTTCGCCTCGCCCAGAGGCCATCCTTACCATAATAACACTGACACTCTAATCCAATATGGAGGCTTTAAAATGTCTACAAATTCTAATAAAAACAAATCAAACCAATAAATAAAGTGAAATAATAATATGCAATTGAAAAATGTACTTCTTTGTCATGTAGGCATTTACTGTGTCATAATTAAATAAAAACATGTTAAATGACAAATATTTAGCATTTTGTCTTTAATAAATGAAGGCATTGTTTCTAATTAATACATTAATATTTACTGGAAATTCATATTTTGTTCCTTAATGACAAACCAGGCAATAGAATTTTGCAAAAAGCGTTTAATCATCATATTCAGATCATGTTTACATTAATATTCACAACCATGAGTCATATATTAGATAACATACATTCCTAATCTATGGTCTGTTAAGAAAAAACCTTTACAGTTAATAAACTGAAAAAGCACAAAGCCATCATAAATTTGCGTATCTGGAGCGCCTACTGTGAAATTAGATAACCCAGTCATTTTTATTGTGGGCTGCCTACATTGGAAAACATGTGATTCAACAAGCCATTCAGATTTGGCTCCCCTTCCTATCTAACATGCAGTCTCCTTCAAATATATTTCCCAAGGCTTGAGAACTATACCTTTGCAAAGGTACTTTGGTATTTTTCCTAATGCTGTCAACTTTAACAACATCAGAGAATTGTTGGGTTTGGTAAATCTTGAATTCCGCCACAAGAACCAACCTGTTTAAGTTTTCATGTCATTCATGTTTAACTTTTTTCCCAATAAAAATAATTCTCCACAGTAACCTTACAACCGAAATGCAGGTGAATGTTACTAGCAAAACAACTGCCAACAGAGCAGCGATGACATCAACAGAGTTGTAAACAAACCAGGACATTTTGTTGGATTGTGTCTGCAGGTGACGGGCTCCTTTATGTCTGATGACATATTCTATCCAAAACACTGACTTGTCCAGTGGCTTCATGGGCTGATCTCTGTGCAGCCTTGAGAGCCTCTGCATGTTTTCCCTGTAAGAGGAATTGTAAAGAGCTGTCTTCAGGGCATCTGCAAAGATGTGTCTGTCAAGCTCGGCAATATCCACAATCACAGCTCCTCCCTTTGCTCTGATTCTGGAGAGATTGTCAGGCTGATCAAAGAATAAGGGAAGTCCAACTACAGGAACTCCATGGTAAATCGCCTCCTGAACCCCGTTAGTGCCTCCGTGGGCCACAAACACTCTAGTTTTGGGATGTCCTAAGAGGTCGTTCTGTGGCAGCCAGTTGACCATTAATGTGTTGTTGCCCAGGTTGGCTGGCCTTTGTCCAATATACCTCCATACAACCTTCTGAGGCAGCTGGGCAAAGGCTGCAGCAATCTCCTCAGCAACATCTTGAGGAAGCTCCCCGACTAAAGTCCCTAAGGTCATTATAATGACCCCATGGTCTCCAGAGCTCTGGACAAACTCCTCCAGGTCCACAGGGAGCGGCTTTGAGGGCTTGCACTGAAATCCACCCATGTAGATTATATTTGGCATTGTTGGACGTGGATAATCAAAGACAAAATCATTCCTCATAAGCCATATATCTGCATCCAGGAAAAACTTTGAGTAATCCACATCGGGACCAAAATACTTCTTAACTACTGGTTTGTAATGAGTTTCTGAGATGTATGACATTGTGTACATCCCAAAAATATAACTTAGTACATTCTTTATTCTTTGAGGGAAGGTCATCTTATCTGTCAACCCTGTTGTCGTGTAAGGAATGTATGACAGAGGTGAGGGGGCAATAAGGAAATGAGCTTCACCTTGAATGGTCCATCTGACATTAAAAACAAGAGGAACTTGGAGCCGACGTGCCAGCATTGCCCCTACACCGATGCCGGGATCAGTCAAAACCACATCATATTTGGCTTCATGGAAAGACTGCATCAGGTTTTCATCTTCAAACATCTGAATAACAATTTCACTCATTCCTTTGTGGAACAGAGAGAACATGTCCACAAACAGCCGTTTGAGTTGAATACGAGTCCAGATTTTATACCAAAAAGAGGCATGCTTATCCTGAAACCGGATCTCTAGCTGTCGAGACAAAAAGGCTTCAAAGTAGTTTTTCTCAAATCCACCAGAGTTGAGAACAGTGACAGAGGTGTAGAGAGGAGACTTTTCACTGATGTACCAGCTATCGGATGCCCGAACCACAGTGACCTCATGGCCTTTGGCATGCAGTTCCTCTATTAGTACTTTCATGTTTACCCAATGGCTTCCGTCTGCTGGGAAGACCAGGATTTTGCCCCCAGATGCACAGGATAGTTGAATCAACAGTAGAGCAAATGTGATCAGTGACGAGTGAGGCACCTTCATACTGACGTCCCTCAGAGACCTTAAAAATGCACAAAAACAAATTAATAAGAGAGTACTGCCTGTCTGGTTTACATGTTTTTGTGTTTACAGTCATCTTATAACATGAAATGCAGTGGCAAAAAATAACATAATACAAAATCATAATAGTACATTTACTCAAGTACTGTACTTGATTACAAGTTTGAGGTAATTGTACTTTTTCGCTACTTTACTGTATTCTTCTTCTCCACGACATTTCACAGGGAAATATCCAAATTTTCACTCCCTACATTACTTGAATTTCCCTCGGGATCAATAAAGTTACTATCTATCTATCTATCTATCTACTTGACAGCAATAGTTATTTTCTACAAATAGAAATTTTGCATAAGAAACATATGATTATAAAATACAGTGTATTGTTAAAGATTAAACAGTGGCTGGAGTCTCATGTCATGTTTCAGATGTCTAAGATTTGTTGAACAGTTCTACCAAAAAGATATTTCCCCTCTAAACTTCTCAGATGGTCTCATTTAGTTAACAGTTTGAGGCTAAAAGACACAACACAAAAACTAATTAAATACAATTTTAAAACATAAGGTGGTTGCAATAACGGTTTGCAAGCATTACCTTCTGTTAATCTTTTCACATATAGTACACCTAACTACCAAGACTTGCACAGACCATGTTTCAACAAAATGCACAAGATAACAGAACTTTTTATTAACATTTACCCAAATCCACAGATACAGGAGAGACAATCCAACTTCCAAGTGTCCGTTAAATGACAGTATTAGTTATTTGATAAGATGGTAGGTTTTGTCCACAGATGGAAAGAAAGAGCGGTGAATACACCTCCTAGTCTATTCTGCAAAATCATGAGTGGTTAGTATATATATACTGTATAAAAGAACAAGAGTTAATGTTTAATTGTAATCATTATACATTAATCTGTTGTACCATCTAAGGTCAAGACTGTGTGTTCAATGGTTAATTGCTCATGAATGTTTACCCGAACAGAGCAGTAATATAAACCAGGTTTTCACAGCTGCGGAACGCTATGTCCTTAAATAACACTGAGCCATAAAAACTATACTTCTCAGATACAATCTTGGGTTTTAAACATTAAGTTATACGTGTATATATATATATATATATATATATATATATATAAAACTGATAACTATGATGCTAATGCTAGCTAACATTAATGTTAGTCAGTATTTAGCTGGTGGGTTTCACAAGAAATCTAACGTTACAGTCCTTTACAACAATAAATATTAAACCACATGTTGCTCTCAGTGTTGATATCAATATGCTGATTAATTTGGAAGTTAGGAAATGTTAGAAAATTAGTCTTACGGTGTACATGTTTTTGTCGAGGTGAATATCCGTGACTATCACTACAACCGGCGGCAGCATTATGAAGCTAAAGTTACTGCTGAAAGAGCACATCACCAGCATATCTTTAAAGGTACAGTGTGTAGGATTTTGTGGCATCTAGTGGTGTGGTTGCAGATTGCAACCAACTGAGCACCCCTCCGCTCACTCCTCCCTTTCCAAGATGCGGTAACATGAGGTGCAGAGTGCAAAAACGTGGTAACGCCGTTCGCCTCGCCCAGAGGCCATCCTTACCATAATAACACTGACACTCTAATCCAATATGGAGGCTTTAAAATGTCTACAAATTCTAATAAAAACAAATCAAACCAATAAATAAAGTGAAATAATAGTATGCAATTGAAAAATGTACTTCTTTGTCATGTAGGCATTTACTGTGTCATAATTAAATAAAAACATGTTAAATGACAAATATTTAGCATTTTGTCTTTAATAAATGAAGGCATTGTTTCTAATTAATACATTAATATTTACTGGAAATTCATATTTAGTTCCTTAATGACAAACCAGGCAATAGAACTTTGCAAAAAGCATTTAATCATCATATTCAGATCATGTTTACATTAATATTCACAACCATGAGTCATATATTAGATAACATACATTCCTAATCTATGGTCTGTTAAGAAAAAAACCTTTACAGTTAATAAACTGAAAAAGCACAAAGCCATCATAAATATGCGTATCTGGAGTGCCTACTGTGAAATTAGATAACCCAGTCATTTTTATTGTGGGCTGCCTACATTGGAAAACATGTGATTCAACAAGCCATTCAGATTTGGCTCCCCTTCCTATCTAACATGCAGTCTCCTTCAAATATATTTCCCAAGGCTTGAGAACTATACCTTTGCAAAGGTACTTTGGTATTTTTCCTAATGCTGTCAACTTTAACAACATCAGAGAATTGTTGGGTTTGGTAAATCTTGAATTCCGCCACAAGAACCAATCTGTTTAAGTTTTCATGTCATTCATGTTTAACTTTTTTCCCAAGAAAAATAAATCTCCACAGTAACCTTACAATTGAAATGCAGATGAACGTAACTAGCAGAACAACTGCCAACAAAGCAGCGATGACATCAACAGAGTTGTAAACAAACCAGGACATTTTGTTGGACTGTGTCTGCAGGTGACGGGCTCCTTTATGTCTGATGACATATTCTATCCAAAACACTGCCTGGTCCAGTGGCTTCATGGGCTGATCTCTGTGCAGCCTTGAGAGCCTCTGCATGTTTTCCCTGTAAGAGGAATTGTAAAGAGCTGTCTTCAGGGCATCTGCAAAGATGTGTCTGTCAAGCTCGGCAATATCCACAATCACAGCTCCTCCCTTTGCTCTGATTCTGGAGAGATTGTCAGGCTGATCATAGTATAAGGGAAGTCCAACTACAGGAACTCCATGGTAAATCGCCTCCTGAACCCCGTTAGTGCCTCCGTGGGCCACAAACACTCTAGTTTTGGGATGTCCTAAGAGGTCGTTCTGTGGCAGCCAGTTGACCATTAATGTGTTGTTGCCCAGGTTGGCTGGTCTTTGTCCAATATACCTCCATACAACCTTCTGAGGCAGCTGGGCAAAGGCTGCAGCAATCTCCTCAGCAACGTCTTGAGGAAGCTCCCCGACTAAAGTTCCTAAGGACATTATAATGACCCCGTGGTCTCCAGAGCTCTGGACAAACTCCTCCAGGTCCACAGGGAGTGGCTTTGAGGGCTTGCACTGAAATCCAGCCATGTAGATTATATTTGGCATTGTTGGACGTGGATAATCAAAGACAAAATCATTCCTCATAAGCCATATATCTGCATCCAGGAAAAACGTTGAGTAATCCACATCGGGACCAAAATACTTCTGAACTACTGGTTTGTAATGAGTTTCTGAGATGTATGACATTGTGTACATCCCAAAAATATAACTCAGTACATTCTTTATTCTTTGAGAGAAGTTCATCTTATCTGTCAACCCTGTTGCCGTGTAAGGAATGTATGACAGAGGTGAGGGGGCAAGAAGGAAATGAGCTTCACCTTGAATGGTCCATCTGACATTAAAAACAAGAGGAACTTGGAGCCGACGTGCCAGCATTGCCCCTACACCTACCCAGGGATCAGTCAAAACCGCATCATATTTGGCTTCATGAAAAGACTGCATCAGATTTTCATCTTCAAACATCTGGATGACGATTTTACTCATTTTCTTATGAAGCTGAGAGCACAGGTCCAAAAGCAGCCGCTCGATCTGAATACGATTCCCAATTTTAGACCAAAGAGATGCATGCTTACCCTGAAGCTGGATCTCCATCAGTCGAGACAAAAATACTTTGTTTTTCTCAAATCCACCAGGGCTGTGAAGAGTGACAGAGGTGTAGAGAGGAGACTTTTCACTGATGTACCAGCTAGTGGATGCCCGAACCACAGTGATCTCATGGCCTTTGGCATGCAGTTCCTCAATGAGTACTTTCATGTTTACGGTCTGGGTATCATCGGATATTCCGTTTTTCCTTTGGAATTCAGAAAGGAAAAAACGTTTTTTTATTTTTTCGTTTTAAACCAAAAACGAAAAAACGGCCGTTTTCTCGTTTTTCGTTTCTGAATCAAAAAATGAAAAACGAACCCAAACCGGGCCGTTTTTTTGTTTTTGCGAATTCCTTTTCTCATTATTCGTTTTGAATTGAAAAACGGAATCACGTGGTGCTCTGTTTGTTTTTTGTTTCCAAACGAAAAACGAAAAAAACAAATTAAAAAAACGATCCGATTTAGTTTCTTCAAGTTTCTTTCTGTCATTTTCTCTTTTGAATCGAAGAGCTGAGAACGGCAGTCACGTGACCAGGAAGTTAAGGCAAACATGTCAAAATAAAAGCCAAGAAGATAGTGTGGTCATTCTATAAAAGTGTAACATTATTTAAGCACAGGATCGAGGTAACAGTAGAAGATAGATAGGCTAAATAAATACACAAATAAATACATACATAGATATTTTTTCATTAACACATGAATGTCTTTTATCCAAAAAGTGTGTGATAAATTACAGGGAGGGTCTCTACAGATGTTATACAGAACTCTCACATAATTGACAATTTTCTCTCTCACACTCTTACTATGGGCTGTTTCTTTATGTCGGCAGGTGAGAAGCACTATGTGGCTACTCCTTTCAACACACCTGACACTTCCACCTGATCCCTTCACTCCATTAGGAAGGCTTTAGCCGAGTAGTTCTACATCATGATAATGCTAATTTTTCAACAAGCAATTATGACATTAATGCCAGCTAGTGTTGGATTTATTATGTACAAAAGTGCTTACAATGACCTGAAATAACCTGATTGTTGGATTTGTTGTGCATGAAGTGTTTGCGAGGACAGGGAGGAGGCACGTTCTGTTCTTTTTGCAAGGTCAAAGAGAGAAAGGAGTCAGAAGGAGAAACAAAGAAGAAGATATGCAGCAAAAACATCACGTGCCATAATCTCATGAATATTACTATTGTGTAAACCATGAATAGGCTGGATCAGGGATAGCTCGGGGTTCAGACTTCGCGAACTGACCCATGCACTGTATGTTGTCAGGGACACGTTGATTGGATCCAGATATCTGTAAACTCTTTTATTTTACTTATGCAACATTGATTGTTCGGAATAAATTGAATCATTATGCTTTAACTCATCTGTTTGGAAATTCTCTTTGTCACACAAGATTAACCAACACGTAACTGGGCCTTGACCTCTTGGAGGTAGAAGGTTAGTTCCTTCACTAGACAGAATAAAGCTCTGTCTGTCATGACAATAGTACTGTACTGAAGGCCACTTCATCACTCCAGATACTGTAGATTTAACAGATACCTGCTGTCTTCAGACGGCTGTAAAGAGTCACCCGAGTAAAGGAAAGGCTTTCAGTACAGTTCTATTGTCATGACAGACAGAGCTTTATTCTGTCTAGCTGGCATTAATGTCATAACCACTGGTTGAAAAATCAGCCTTATCATGATGTCGAACAAATTAACTAAATTACATACACTACCAAATAGACTAGAAATGATTGAAAAGCATCATAAACCACCAAACAGAATACAGAAAGTTAGTGATTTCAGTTTTTTAGTGAACTCAGGCTGATTAATCCTCATATTAGACTACGATGTCTGAAGGTTGGCAAACATGCTGATCAACCATACTTCTCTATCATTGATCATGTTTATTGACTTGACTTTTCATCTATTAATGCGTCAAAATTCAAAATTTGACTGAAAAGAAAATCCTTGGGGATTGAGGAGTGGTGACCTCTGACCCCTGTGGTAGGTAACGTCACAGAAGGCCTACTCATAAAATGCACTGACTTCACTGATACCGAATCTCCCTCCAAACTAAATTGTAAAGCTGACGGCCCCTCAATATGATCTGATCAATACAATACAATACAACCTTATTGTCCACCAGGCTGGAAATTTGTCTTCAGCTCACAAAACACAGAAAACAACAGACATTAAAAACCAGACAGCAGTTAGTAAAAAACAGAGACAGGTTATGTTACACATTAAAAACAGTTCATGTCAGTGTCTGTGGCTCAGATCTGCTCAGTCACTGTGTTGAGTTAAGAGTATTGATGGCATTTGGGATGAAAGACTTTTTAAACACATGTTTAGTTGCCAGAGGGGCTCTATAGCGCCTCCCGACTGGCTGCAGAGAGGATGGGAGCTATCTGCCAGGATGCTCCTCGCTTTCTTCCTCGTCCTTTCTGTAAAAAGTTGAGTCAAGGGCTTTTGGGGTTTACCACCTATTTTGCCTGCCATTGACACAATCCTAGACAGTTTATTCTTCTATCTACAGTGTAGGTGACCGTACCAGGCAGGAAGGTTAAAGGTTAAAATCCTCTCAACAATAGTTTTGTACACTAATTCTAAAATCTGCCGGCTGACACCGAGGCCACTAAGTTTCCTTAGAAGATAAAGTCGCTGTGAGCATCTCTTGAAGATATACTCTGTATTTTCAGAGAAGCTCACCTGGGTGTCCAGGACTGTACCGAGGTATTTAAAGTGTTCCACAGTTTCAACATGTTGGCCATCAAGTGAAACTGGCTCTGTGATCAGATGTTGTTTTGTGCAGCATGTTGGATTTATTATTTACAAAAGTGCTTACAATAACCTGACTGTTGGATTTGTTATGAATAGAGTGATTGTGAGGAAAGGGAGGAGGCAGGTGCTGTTTTTCTTTTGCAAGGTCAAGAAGAGGAAGGAGTCAGAAGGAGATAACGAAGAAGACATGCAGCAGAAACATCACGTGCCATAAGCTCATGAATATTAATATTGTGTAAACCATGAATAGGCTGGATCAGGGATAGCTCGGGGTTCAGACTTCGCGAACTGACCCATGCACTGTATGTTGTCAGGGACACGTTGATTGGATCCAGATATCTGTATACTCTTTTATTTTTACTTATGCAACATTGATTGTTCGGAATAAATTGTATTATTATGCTTTAACCCGTCTGTTTGGAAAATCTCTTTGTCATACAAGATTAACCAACACGTAACTGGGCCTTGACCTCTTGGAGGTAGAAGGCCAGTTCCTTCAATTGGTGACCCCGACGTGATCTTCGGCATTGAGAAGCGTGTCCAAAGGACGGACAGACCGGCGAGAGAGAGAAAGGGATCCCTGAAATCTTAAAGGTAAGCAGAACCTGTTGTATCGAACTCTGCAAATTGGCTTACTCTAAATTATCTCTCTTGTTGTGCTGAATCTCCTTTGTAGTGATAAATGTTGCAGAAGTAAAGACTTTCTGTTGAAAACTGAAAGGAGGAAAGCTGCCCTTTTAGTAAAATTGAAAGGAGGAAAGCTGCCCTTTTAGTAAAACTGAAAGGAGGAAAGCTGCCCTTTTAGTAGCGTGTAAAACTAAAAGGAGGAAAGCTGCCCTTTTAGTAAAAACTGGAAGGAGGAAAGCTGCCCTTTTAGTAGCGTGAAAACTGAAAGGAGGAAAGCTGCCCTTTTAGTAAAAACTGGAAGGAGGAAAGCTGCCCTTTTAGTAACGAAAACTGGAAGGAGGAAAGCTGCCCTTTTAGAGTTTAGTGTTGAAAACTAAAAGGAGGAAAGTTGCCCTTTTAGTAACGTCTGGGACGTTAGAGTTTAGTGTTGAAAACTAAAAGGAGGAAAGTTGCCCTTTTAGTAACGTCTGAGTGTTGAAAACTAAAAGAAGGAAAGTTGCCCTTTTAGTAACGTCTGGGACGTTAGAGTTTAGTGTTGAAAACTAAAAGGAGGAAAGTTGCCCTTTTAGTAACGTCTGGGACGTTAGAGTTTAGTAAAAATAGCGCTTGGAGCGCCTGTATGAGTGTACATTAATAACTAGTATTCAGAGGAAAATTAAAACTTACTGTTGATACTTGGCCAACATCGCTGGAACATCAAAGTGTCCAGTAGAAACTTATGTTGGTAGGATCACAGCGAGGGGCATAGCGACCCATTTACTCTGAATCTAGTTACTGTCATAAACTGAATAAACCTGTGTGAAATAGTACTGGACAGAATGGACGGAGAATTTGACAAAGACTGTGAGGAACGGGGTGGCTGTGGGCCTCCCCGTTTATCATTTGGACAGCAATGGGTTAAAGTCAGGACCAATGTAATCTGTACATTTGATCCCAAGACTAGAAATAAAGAGACTCAAGACCTAGATGAGTGGTATAACATGACAGTGAAGGAAGGGCATTTTCCAGCCACGGGAAGTGAAGCCAAATTCATGCCAGTGATGAGAGCATTAATACAGGTGGTTCATAGAAAGCTGCTGCAAGCAGGACAAGACAAAGAAAAGGGACATATGTTTGTAAGGAGGAAATTGAGGAAGAAAGAAGACGAGTTGGCAAGTAAATTGGTAAAATATAATGTGATACAGATGGCTGCACTATCAGCCTTAGGCAGCCAGACGAAAGCCATCCACGCAGAAACCGCTGAAGCAAAACCACTAGTGAAACCCTCACCCAGTCCTAGCGCACCCCCACCACCAAACCCACATACTAGCCAGCCGCCACATTACATGTCCCTCCATCAGCAGTACCCACCTGGCCCACATCCCAACCCCCCTCCTTATCCTCCTCCTACCCCTAGTCCGGTACCAACCCCACAGGACAGTGATTATACAAACGAAGTTATGGCACCATTGTTTCAAGTGTTAGGTGGTACTTTGGAACTAGAAGAGGAAATAGAAAAAGAACAAGGAGCAGGTTCAGCCTCAGAGGCGGGTAGTATGTCTGATGTAGCCAGAGAAATAGACAGGCTAAGGGAAGAACTGAGAGATCAGGCTGAACAGTACAGGTTAGGACAAGCCATGTTACCACCAGACGTGCGTAATGGAGACGTAAGAAGGAGAGCTCAATCTACCCCTAAACCCCACACAGAGAGTCCAGACATAAGTGATTGGATGCAGAGAACTGAGAGAGACACAGAGAGATCCCGTGCAGAGTATCAGGATGTTCACACTAGTGGAGAGGTAGATGAGGACGCTGATGACGAGGCTGGTAGAGCAGTAGAGGAGGGTGATGATGATGAAGACGAAAACATTCCTATCACTATAGAGGGAACCATGAGAACGCACTCCAAAAGAGGGATACATAGGAGACGGGAGGGTGGGGACGAAGAGGCGAGACCATATACACCCCCAAAACTAGGTCACATAAAGTTTATGGAAAGTACGAAGACAAAGGTGACAAACAGAGGAGTCAGTGTGTTGGCATGTTTCCCATTGTGGCCAAAAGCAACGGTAGAGACGAATATCAGCCGTTCACCTTAGGTGACATTCAAGCACTGAGTGAGCTCCTCCCAGGAATTCAAGAGGGAGGCGGAGTGTGGCTCACGAGCCTGTATAACAAGACCCGAGGGAAGACTTTAGCTATGGGCGATCTCAGGGCTATTTTGGGTTTCTCGGTTTCGGACTGGGCACTGAAAGAATTAGAAGCAGCGGCCGGAACAGCCCAGGTGTTAGATAGGAGCCCCCTTAACCCCTACGCTACCTCCTTCGGTAATGCTATTAGACAAAAGTATCCCATACCAGCGGGCAAGCTCCACAGCCTGGTGTTTAAGATTAAGAACGGGGAGAGTGGACGCACGTTCATAGAAAGAGCAAAGACAGAGTGGGCGGGGGCTACGGGGGTGAACCCAGATAAAGAATCACAGCAGCCTCTGTTCAGAATAGCTCTGTTAAAACATGCTTCGGAAGGAGTTAAGAGAAAGATGCAAGAGAATCCAGATATGGCAGGGGCAAAATCATCAAGATGGGAAACACATTTCTGCCATCATCAGGATGCAGAAACCATGGAGGAGGAAGAGGAAAATGAGTCATTAAAAGAGATGGTAGCTCAGTTGACAAAGGGAGGGAAAGAGAAAGATACCCAGATGGCTCAAATTTTAACACCAGCTCCAGCCCCGCCACAGAACCCTTATCCACTGCAGGGCCCGCCACAGGCTATATATCAACCCCAGTATCATGTTCCTTCCCAAGCTGCCCCATATCAGCAGCCCCCTTATCATGAAGGCCGGAATAGAGGCAGAGGGAGAGGAGGAGGAGGCAGGGGGAGGGAGTATGCCCAACCAAGAGGAGGCAGTTGTAACATCTGCGGAAACCCGGATCACTGGGCACGTGACTGTCCTCAGAAACAACAACAGCAGATGAGAGGGCCTCCACAGCAGTCATATCAGCCAGCAATACAGACTCCACCAAACCAACAGCTAGCTCCAATGCAGGCATACAGCGGGTACTCTGCGCAGGGACCTCCACCTGGTCCATATACACCAGGAATGTTCCCATAGGGGGTGCCCGACGGAGATGGAGGGGCAGGGGCTGGCAGAGCCCTGTCTCCAGTTGACAGTGAACGGAAAACGAAGATGGTTCATGGTGGATACGGGAGCACGTTACTCCACCTTAGCTGAACCTATGTGTTCCCTTTCCTCTCACTATGTTTCCGTTTTGGGATTTTCCGGCACTGAACAAAGACTGCCTTTTACTGTTCCCCTTCCTGTCCGGCTTGGGAGACAGGTGATGGAGCACCCCTTTTTGTATGCACCTGATTGTCCACGTGATCTCCTGGGAAGAGATGTTTTGGCAGCACTGGGGGCTTCTGTACATTGTTCACCAGAAGCTGTGATAGTGAGTTTCCCCAGAGGAGAAGAAATGGTGTGCTCCTCCCCCTCCAGTGCTGATCGCATGTGCATGTTGAGTCCTGATACCTCACCTGATGCCCCACCACCCTGTGCAGACATATATTGGGCCCTGCTAGCCGACAGAAACCCTCTGATTGACTTTTACAACATGTGGCAACCATGGATTAGGGCTCTACACCCTTACCTCCCTGTTCCCGATCCTCCCCACTGCACTCTGAATTATGACAGAAATAATGATCTTACGTATCAAGATGAGTTCCAACAAAATCTGTTAGATACAACCTGGGGGGAAAAGATTCCTCCTAGTAATTGTGGACGCATTTTCACGTTGGGTGGAGGCCTACCCTACGGGAAAAGAGGACGCAAAATCAGTCATTAAATGTCTGGTGAATGAGTACATTCCGAAACATGGGTTTCCTAAATTGATCAGGTCAGATAATGGTTCACATTTCAAAAATAAAGACCTGCAATCTGTTGAAAAGGCTCTGGGACTACAACACAAATTTGGCACTGTGTATCATCCACAATAACAGGACTCACACCATTTGAGCTTACGTGTGGCCGACCTTTCCCAGGGCCGTCCCAAAACCCCTCTCCCCTTCCTGACCTCGGTTACAGACCATACTATTTGAAGGTTAATGCTCTTGTGTCAGCTCTCTCCTATACAGGTGACAAACCTGTCACCCCTGTCACAGAGGACGTTCCAGGACCTGACCCCGGACCCCCGGAACACCTTTGGTTGAAGGTGTTAAAGAGGAAGTGGTCGGAGCCACGTTGGACAGGCCCACACAAGGTTCTGGCCAGAACTGCAACAGCTGTGCAGCTTGAAGGAAAAGGACTCAACTGGTGGCACCTAACACAGTGCTCCAGCAGCAGGACAGGACCTGAAGCAGAGGAGGCAGCCCCACAAGGAGCCCAGGCTACGTGAAAAGAGGGTCACGTATAATTTTTTATTTTTCATATACTGTATAAACTGTGACTGTGATGAGATACACATAAGGGAAAGAAGGTTACAAGGTCTTGCCTGTATTTACAGTTAAATCAGGCTAACATGGTTGTTTAGGTGGACTCATCTAGGTGGTTTTTGAAAAACATTATATATCACATTGTATTAAAACTTGTTGCTTAGAATAAATGCTAAAATAGATAAAAAAAGAAACCAGGGGGTGGGGAGAATCCACCAGAGAGAAGTTTCACTTCCTTTCCCAAACCAGTATAAAATAGGACCACCCAGATAAAAGTTTTTCAGTTGCGCGCAGGAAAACAAACTAGAAGCATCATGCAGTGCGGCAACCTGCTAGTGGCGTTTGCTGTAGCATTTGTGTTTACCTCTCTTGTCCTCGTTCTTCTGTACAAACTTTCTTAATGTGATTTGTCATGTATTTTAAATGTTTTCAGCTATAATGTTTTAATATTATATATATCATATATGTTTAATGTTTTCATTTCATATTACTATCTTAATGCAATTCATCATGTATTTTCGTGTTTTCAGTTACCATTTTAGTTATTCATGATAAAAGGAGGGAATGTGAGAGAAAATACCATGACCCTTGTGTAGAATTTGTGTGTACTCAGATAAATCTGAATAACCTGGGAAAGCACAGACTGTACTAGTTTAGATACATTACTTATCATCCTCGCCTCTGCACTCTGCTAAAACTAGCTAATCACAAGTAACTCTTTAACAATAGACAATGCTTTCACTCAGAAGCAGGGTGGAAGGTGTGGGCTACAAGGGGGGGAAGGCTAAACCAAGATTATAAAGAATGATGTAGTGAGGTAGCTCCCCTAATGAATATAAACTAGCTGACCAAATAGCTGCAGGCTTTGAAAACATACCTGTAATAAGTGCTCTGATCCCTATCACTCCTAACAAAAATGTTGACCGCATTAACTACATCCACTATAATGTTCTCCGTTTGACTAATCTAACCCGTGATGCAATTGCCGGACTAGCTGAACAAATGGCTCCTACGTCACTGATGGTAATCCAAAATAGAATGGCATTAGATATGCTGCTGGCAGAGAAAGGCGGTGTATGCTCAATGTTCCAAGACTCAAGTTGTATTTTCATCCCTAACAATACAGCGCCGGACGGGACTGTAACTAAGGCGCTAGCGGGGCTCCGGACGCTGTCTGAATTGATGCACGATGACTCAGGTATCAACAGCCCCATTAACGACTGGTTAGACCATACCTTTGAGAAATGGAAGTCCATGGTGGTATCTCTATTCTCCTCAATCCTTGCTGTGTGTGCATACTTAGTATTATGCAGTTGTTGCTGTATTCCATGTATTCGCCACCTCACTGAGCGTGTGATTATTTCTGCTGTGCAACGAAAGCATCCGGATGCACCTCCTTCTTATCAGATGGCCATGTTCCAAGCTGAGAGACAGGGTCTCCTGGAAATGGTGGGGGATAGTGAAGATGTTGATCCTGAAGAGGTTGTGTGAAGATGCTTATAATTAATACATCTGTACGTAACATGATGATGCTTATAATTAATACATCTGTACGTAACATTATCTATGCTTATAATAAATATATCTGTATGTAACATTATCTGTAGGTGAACTTAGTTAAGTTCAAAAGAGGGTCTGTTGGATTTATTATGTACAAAAGTGCTTACAATAACCTGACTGTTGGATTTGTTATGAATAGAGTGATTGTGAGGAAAGGGAGGAGGCAGGTGCTGTTTTTCTTTTGCAAGGTCAAGAAGAGGAAGGAGTCAGAAGGAGATAACGAAGAAGACATGCAGCAGAAACATCACGTGCCATAAGCTCATGAATATTAATATTGTGTAAACCATGAATAGGCTGGATCAGGGATAGCTCGGGGTTCAGACTTCGCGAACTGACCCATGCACTGTATGTTGTCAGGGACACGTTGATTGGATCCAGATATCTGTATACTCTTTTATTTTTACTTATGCAACATTGATTGTTCGGAATAAATTGTATTATTATGCTTTAACCCGTCTGTTTGGAAAATCTCTTTGTCATACAAGATTAACCAACACGTAACTGGGCCTTGACCTCTTGGAGGTAGAAGGCCAGTTCCTTCAAGCACATGATTAATTCTTTCTTTTCAGCCACATTGATTTCTAGCTGGTTAGTGTGACACCATGTCTGAAGGGCTGTAGCGTGGGTCAGATAGGCAGCTTCACCTAGTGGGCCTGTTTCCTGTAAAAGGCCAACTAAGGCCATGTCATCCGCATACTTAAACAGTCTAAAATGTTTCTCATTGATCATAAATTCATTAGTAAAAAGAGAGAATAGCACAGGGGAAAGAACACAGCCTTGTGGGCAGCACGTCTGATATGTTCTCCCTGACACAGACCCTCTGATCCACACAACTAACCCTGTGTTGATGTTGAGATCAAGGAGCCTTTTCAGGAGAATATGCGTCTTCATTGAGTTAAAAGCTGAGCTAAAATCCGTGTATAAAGCTCTGGCATAACCTTTAGGATGCATAAGGTGTTTTGTGACTGTGTTAAGCAGAGTCAGCACAGCGTCGTCTGGGCCTCTGTTGCTCTTATTTAAGCGAACTGGAGCAGATCTAGCACTGTGCTGGTCAGGTGGCTGGCAAGAACTCGTTCCATGGTTTTACACAATATGGAGGTTATTGCGATAGGCCACAGATCATTTGGCTTACTTGCGTCGGCTTTTTTAGCACATGTCTAATTATTGTGAATTTCCATGATTTTGATGAAGTGGCCTTCAGTCCAGTACTATTGTCATGACAGACAGAGCTTTATTCTGTCTAGCTGGCATTAATTTCATAATCGCTGGTTGAAAAATCAGCATTATCATGATGTAGAACTACTCGGCTACAGCCTTCCTAACGGAGTGAAGGGATCAGGTGAAAGTGTCATGTGTGTTGAAAGGAGTAGCCACATAGTGCTTCTCACCTGCCGACATAAAGAAACAGCCCATAGTAAGAGTGTGAGAGAGAAAATTGTCAATTATGTGAGAGTTCTGTATAAAATCTGTAGAAACCCTCCCTGTTGTATAACATCTGTAGAGACCCTCCCTGTAATTTATCACACACTTTTTGGATAAAAGACATTCATGTGTTAATGAAAAAATATCTATGTATGTATTTATTTGTGTATTTAATTAGCCTATCTATCTTCTACTGTTACTTTGATCCTGTGCTTAAATAATGTTACACTTTTATAGAATGACCAAACTATCTTCTTGGCTTTTATTTTGACATGTTTGCCTTAACTTCCTGGTCACGTGACTGCCGTTCTCCGCACTTCGATTCAAAAGAGAAAATGACAGAAAGAAACTTGAAGAAACTAAATCGGATCGTTTTTTTAATTTGTTTTTTTCGTTTTTCGTTTGGAAACAAAAAACAAACAGAGCACCACGTGATTCCGTTTTTCGTTTGTGGTTTAAAACGAAAAAAAGAAAAACCCACGTGACTTCCGTTCTTCAATTAAAAACGAATAATGAGAAAAGGAATTCGCAAAAAAAAAAAACGGCCCGGTTTGGGTTCGTTTTTCATTTTTTGATTCAGAAACGAAAAAATAAAAAAACGTTTTTTCCTTTCTGAATTCCAAAGGAAAAACGGATTATCCGATGATACCCAGACCGTTTACCCAAT
The DNA here is from genome assembly GCF_043250625.1 of Sebastes fasciatus. Classification (NCBI taxonomy): domain Eukaryota; kingdom Metazoa; phylum Chordata; class Actinopteri; order Perciformes; family Sebastidae; genus Sebastes; species Sebastes fasciatus. The sequence goes on along the minus strand of NC_133798.1, from coordinate 18,904,518 downwards.
GGCTTCCGTCCACTGGGAAGACCAGGATTTTGCCCCCAGATGCACAGGATAGTTGAATCAACAGTAGAGCAAAGTTGATCAGTGACGAGTGAGGCACCTTCATACTGACGTCCCTCAGAGACCTTAAAAATGCACAAAAACAAACCAATAAGAGAGTACTGTCCGTCTGGTTTACATGTTTTTGTGTTTACAGTCATCTTATAACATGAAATACAGTGGCAAAAATAACTAAGTACATTTATTCAAGTACTGTACTTGATTATAAGTTTGAGGTACGTTGTACTTTAATTTGATGCTACATTATACTTCTTCTCTACTACATTTCAGAGGGGAAATATTGCACTTTACACTCCCTACATTATTTGACAAAAACAAATTAATAAGAGAGTACTGCCTGTCTGGTTTACATGTTTTGGTGTTTACAGTCATCTTATAATTTGAAATGCAGTGGCAAAAAATAACATAACACAAAATCATAATAGTACATTAACTCAAGTACTGTACTTGATTACAAGTTTGAGGTACTTGTACTTTGATGCTACTTTACTGTATTCTTCTTCTCCACAATAATTCACAGGGAAATATCACAATTTTCACTCCCTACATTAATTGAATTTCCCTCGGGATCAATAAAGTTACTATCTATCTATCTATCTATCTATCTACTTGACAGCAATAGTTATTTTCTACAAATAGAAATTTTGAATAAGAAACATATGATTATAAAATACAGTGTATTGTTAAAGATTAAACAGTGGCTGGAGTCTCATGTCATGTTTCAGATGTCTAAGATTTGTTGAACAGTTCTACCAAAAAGATATTTCCCCTCTAAACTTCTCAGATGGTCTCATTTAGTTAACAGTTTGAGGCCAAAAGACACAACACAAAAACTAATTAAATACAATTTTAAAACATAAGGTGGTTGCAATAACGGTTTGCAAGCATTACCTTCTGTTAATCTTTTCACATATAGTACACCTAACTACCAAGACTTGCACAGACCATGTTTCAACAAAATGCACAAGATAACAGAACTTTTTATTAACATTTACCCAAATCCACAGATACAGGAGAGACAATGCAACTTCCAAGTGTCCGTTAAATGACAGTATTAGTTATTTGATAAGATGGTAGGTTTTGTCCACAGGTGGAAAGAACAAAAGAACAAGAGTTAATGTTTAATTTTAATCATTATACATTAACCTGTTGTACCATCTAAGGTCAAGGCTGTGTGTTCACTGGTAAATTGCTCATGAATGTTTACCCGAACAGAGCAGTAATATAAACCAGGTTTTCACAGCTGCGGAACGCTATGTTCTTAAATAACACTGAGCCATAAAAACTATACTTCTCAGATACAATCTTGGGTTTTAAACATTAAGTTATAAGTATATATATATATATAACTGATAACTATGATGCTAATACTAGCTAACATTGATGTTAGTCAGTGTTTAGCTGGTGGGTTTCACAAGATAGCTAACGTTACAGTCCTTTACAACAATAAATATAAAACCACATGTTGCTCTCAGTGTTGATATCAATATGCTGATTAATTTGGAAGTTAGGAAATGTTAGAAAATTAGTCTTACGGTGTACATGTTTTTGTCGAGGTGAATATCCGTGACTATCACTACAACGGCGGCAGCATTATGAAGCTAAAGTTACTGCTGAAAGAGCACATCACCAGCATATCTTTAAAGGTACAGTTTGTAGGATTTTGTGGCATCTATAGGTGTGGTTTCAGATTGCAACCAACTGAGCACCCCTCCCCTCACTCCTCCCTTTCCAAGATGCGGTAACATGAGGTGCAGAGTGCAAAAACGTGGTAACGCCGTTCGCCTCGCCCAGAGGCCATCCTTACCATAATAACACTGACACTCTAATCCAATATGGAGGCTTTAAAATGTCTACAAATTCTAATAAAAACAAATCAAACCAATAAATAAAGTGAAATAATAATATGCAATTGAAAAATGTACTTCTTTGTCATGTAGGCATTTACTGTGTCATAATTAAATAAAAACATGTTAAATGACAAATATTTAGCATTTTGTCTTTAATAAATGAAGGCATTGTTTCTAATTAATACATTAATATTTACTGGAAATTCATATTTTGTTCCTTAATGACAAACCAGGCAATAGAATTTTGCAAAAAGCGTTTAATCATCATATTCAGATCATGTTTACATTAATATTCACAACCATGAGTCATATATTAGATAACATACATTCCTAATCTATGGTCTGTTAAGAAAAAACCTTTACAGTTAATAAACTGAAAAAGCACAAAGCCATCATAAATTTGCGTATCTGGAGTGCCTACTGTGAAATTAGATAACCCAGTCATTTTTATTGTGGGCTGCCTACATTGGAAAACATGTGATTCAACAAGCCATTCAGATTTGGCTCCCCTTCCTATCTAACATGCAGTCTCCTTCAAATATATTTCCCAAGGCTTGAGAACTATACCTTTGCAAAGGTACTTTGGTATTTTTCCTAATGCTGTCAACTTTAACAACATCAGAGAATTGTTGGGTTTGGTAAATCTTGAATTCCGCCACAAGAACCAATCTGTTTAAGTTTTCATGTCATTCATGTTTAACTTTTTTCCCAAGAAAAATAAATCTCCACAGTAACCTTACAACCGAAATGCAGGTGAATGTTACTAGCAAAACAACTGCCAACAGAGCAGCGATGACATCAACAGAGTTGTAAACAAACCAGGACATTTTGTTGGATTGTGTCTGCAGGTGACGGGCTCCTTTATGTCTGATGACATATTCTATCCAAAACACTGCCTGGTCCAGTGGCTTCATGGGCTGATCTCTGTGCAGCCTTGAGAGCCTCTGCATGTTTTCCCTGTAAGAGGAATTGTAAAGAGCTGTCTTCAGGGCATCTGCAAAGATGTGTCTGTCAAGCTCGGCAATATCCACAATCACAGCTCCTCCCTTTGCTCTGATTCTGGAGAGATTGTCAGGCTGATCAAAGAATATTGGAAGTCCAACTACAGGAACTCCGTGGTAAATCGCCTCCTGAACCCCGTTAGTGCCTCCGTGGGCCACAAACACTCTAGTTTTGGGATGTCCTAAGAGGTCGTTCTGTGGCAGCCAGTTGACCATTAATGTGTTGTTGCCCAGGTTGGCTGGCCTTTGTCCAATATACCTCCATACAACCTTCTGAGGCAGCTGGGCAAAGGCTGCAGCAATCTCCTCAGCAACGTCTTGAGGAAGCTCCCCGACTAAAGTCCCTAAGGTCATTATAATGACCCCATGGTCTCCAGAGCTCTGGACAAACTCCTCCAGGTCCACAGGGAGCGGCTTTGAGGGCTTGCACTGAAATCCACCCATGTAGATTATATTTGGCATTGTTGGACGTGGATAATCAAAGACAAAATCATTCCTCATAAGCCATATATCTGCATCCAGGAAAAATGTTGAGTAATCCACATCGGGACCAAAGTACTTCTTAACTACTGGTTTGTAATGAGTTTCTGAGATGTATGACATTGTGTACATCCCAAAAATATAACTTAGTACATTCTTTATTCTTTGAGGGAAGGTCATCTTATCTGTCAACTCTGTTTCAGTAAAGGGAATGTATGACAGAGGTGAGGGGGCAATAAGGAAATGAGCTTCACCTTGAATGGTCCATCTGACATTAAAAACAAGAGGAACTTGGAGCCGACGTGCCAGCATTGCCCCTACACCTACCCAGGGGTCAGTCAAAACCACATCATATTTGGCTTCATGGAAAGACTGCATCAGGTTTTCATCTTCAAACATCTGAATAACAATTTCACTCATTCCTTTGTGGAGCAGAGAGAACTGGTCCACAACCAGCCGTTTGAGTTGAATATGAGTCCAGATTTTATACCAAAAAGAGGCATGCTTATCCTGAAACCGGATCTCTAGCAGTCGAGACAAAAAGGCTTCAAAGTTGTTTTTCTTAAATTCACCAGAGCTGTGAAGAGTGACAGAGGTGTAGAGAGGAGACTTTTCACTGATGTACCAGCTAGTGGATGCCCGAACCACAGTGACCTCATGGCCTTTGGCATGCAGTTCCTCAATAAGTACTTTCATGTTTACCCAATGGCTTCCGTCTGCTGGGAAGACCAGGATTTTGCCCCCAGATGCACAGGATAGTTGAATCAACAGTAGAGCAAATGTGATCAGTGACGAGTGAGGCACCTTCATACTGACGTCCCTCAGAGACCTTAAAAATGCACAAAAACAAATTAATAAGAGAGTACTGCCTGTCTGGTTAACATGTTTTGGTGTTTACAGTCATCTTATAATTTGAAATGCAGTGGCAAAAAATAACATAATACAAAATCATAATAGTACATTTACTCAAGTACTGTACTTGATTACAAGTTTGAGGTAATTGTACTTTTTCGCTACTTTACTGTATTCTTCTTCTCCACGACATTTCACAGGGAAATATCCAAATTTTCACTCCCTACATTACTTGAATTTCCCTCGGGATCAATAAAGTTACTATCTATCTATCTATCTATCTACTTGACAGCAATAGTTATTTTCTACAAATAGAAATTTTGCATAAGAAACATATGATTATAAAATACAGTGTATTGTTAAAGATTAAACAGTGGCTGGAGTCTCATATCACGTTTCAGATGTCTAAGATTTGTTGAACAGTTCTACCAAAAAGATATTTCCCCTCTAAACTTCTCAGATGGTCTCATTTAGTTAACAGTTTGAGGCCAAAAGACACAACACAAAAAACTAATTAAATACAATTTTAAAACATAAGGTGGTTGCAATAAGTGTTTGCAAGCATTGCCTTCTGTTAATCTTTTCACATATAGTACACATAACTACCAAGACTTGCACAGACCATGTTTCAACAAAATGCACAAGATAACAGAACTTTTTATTAACACTTACCCAAATCCACAGATACAGGAGAGACAATCCAACTTCCAAGTGTCCGTTCAATGACAGTATTAGTTATTTGATAAGATGGTAGGTTTTGTCCACAGATGGAAAGAAAGAGCGGTGAATACACCTCCTAGTCTATTCTGCAAAATCATGAGTGGTTAGTATATATATACTGTATAAAAGAACAAGAGTTAATGTTTAATTGTAATCATTATACATTAATCTGTTGTACCATCTAAGGTCAAGACTGTGTGTTCAATGGTAAATTGCTCATGAATGTTTACCCGAACAGAGCAGTAATATAAACCAGGTTTTCACAGCTGCAGAACGCTATGTCCTTAAATAACACTGAGCCATAAAAACTATACTTCTCAGATACAATCTTGGGTTTTAAACATTAAGTTATAAGTATATATATGTATATATATATATATATATATATACATATAAAACTGATAACTATGATGCTAATGCTAGCTAACATTGATGTTAGTCAGTGTTTAGCTGGTGGGTTTCACAAGATAGCTAACGTTACAGTCCTTTACAACAATAAATATAAAACCACATGTTGCTCTCAGTGTTGATATCAATATGCTGATTAATTTGGAAGTTAGGAAATGTTAGAAAATTAGTCTTACGGTGTACATGTTTTTGTCGAGGTGAATATCCGTGACTATCACTACAACGGCGGCAGCATTATGAAGCTAAAGTTACTGCTGAAAGAGCACATCACCAGCATATCTTTAAAGGTACAGTTTGTAGGATTTTGTGGCATCTAGTGGTGTGGTTGCAGATTGCAGCCAACTGAGCAGCCCTCCGCTCACTCCTCCCTTTCCAAGATGCGGTAACATGAGGTGCAGAGTGCAAAAACGTGGTAACTCCGTTCGCCTCGCCCAGAGGCCATCCTTACCATAATAACACTGACACTCTAATCCAATATGGAGGCTTTAAAATGTCTACAAATTCTAATAAAAACAAATCAAACCAATAAATAAAGTGAAATAATAATATGCAATTGAAAAATGTACTTCTTTGTCATGTAGGCATTTACTGTGTCATAATTAAATAAAAACATGTTAAATGACAAATATTTGGCATTTTGTCTTTAATAAATGAAGGCATTGTTTCTAATTAATACATTAATATTTACTGGAAATTCATATTTAGTTCCTTAATGACAAACTAGGCAATAGAATTTTGCAAAAAGCATTTAATCATCATATTCAGATCATGTTTACATTAATATTCACAACCATGAGTCATATATTAGATAATATACATTCCTAATCTATGGTCTGTTAAGAAAAAACCTTTACAGTTAATAAACTGAAAAAGCACAAAGCCATCATAAATTTGCGTATCTGGAGTGCCTACTGTGAAATTAGATAACCCAGTCATTTTTATTGTGGGCTGCCTACATTGGAAAACATGTGATTCAACAAGCCATTCAGATTTGGCTCCCCTTCCTATCTAACATGCAGTCTCCTTCAAATATATTTCCCAAGGCTTGAGAACTATACCTTTGCAAAGGTACTTTGGTATTTTTCCTAATGCTGTCAACTTTAACAACATCAGAGAATTGTTGGGTTTGGTAAATCTTGAATTCCGCCACAAGAACCAATCTGTTTAAGTTTTCATGTCATTCATGTTTAACTTTTTTCCCAAGAAAAATAAATCTCCACAGTAACCTTACAACCGAAATGCAGGTGAATGTTACTAGCAAAACAACTGCCAACAGAGCAGCGATGACATCAACAGAGTTGTAAACAAACCAGGACATTTTGTTGGATTGTGTCTGCAGGTGACGGGCTCCTTTATGTCTGATGACATATTCTATCCAAAACACTGCCTGGTCCAGTGGCTTCATGGGCTGATCTCTGTGCAGCCTTGAGAGCCTCTGCATGTTTTCCCTGTAAGAGGAATTGTAAAGAGCTGTCTTCAGGGCATCTGCAAAGATGTGTCTGTCAAGCTCGGCAATATCCACAATCACAGCTCCTCCCTTTGCTCTGATTCTGGAGAGATTGTCAGGCTGATCAAAGAATATTGGAAGTCCAACTACAGGAACTCCGTGGTAAATCGCCTCCTGAACCCCGTTAGTGCCTCCGTGGGCCACAAACACTCTAGTTTTGGGATGTCCTAAGAGGTCGTTCTGTGGCAGCCAGTTGACCATTAATGTGTTGTTGCCCAGGTTGGCTGGCCTTTGTCCAATATACCTCCATACAACCTTCTGAGGCAGCTGGGCAAAGGCTGCAGCAATCTCCTCAGCAACGTCTTGAGGAAGCTCCCCGACTAAAGTCCCTAAGGTCATTATAATGACCCCATGGTCTCCAGAGCTCTGGACAAACTCCTCCAGGTCCACAGGGAGCGGCTTTGAGGGCTTGCACTGAAATCCACCCATGTAGATTATATTTGGCATTGTTGGACGTGGATAATCAAAGACAAAATCATTCCTCATAAGCCATATATCTGCATCCAGGAAAAATGTTGAGTAATCCACATCGGGACCAAAGTACTTCTTAACTACTGGTTTGTAATGAGTTTCTGAGATGTATGACATTGTGTACATCCCAAAAATATAACTTAGTACATTCTTTATTCTTTGAGGGAAGGTCATCTTATCTGTCAACTCTGTTTCAGTAAAGGGAATGTATGACAGAGGTGAGGGGGCAATAAGGAAATGAGCTTCACCTTGAATGGTCCATCTGACATTAAAAACAAGAGGAACTTGGAGCCGACGTGCCAGCATTGCCCCTACACCTACCCAGGGGTCAGTCAAAACCACATCATATTTGGCTTCATGGAAAGACTGCATCAGGTTTTCATCTTCAAACATCTGAATAACAATTTCACTCATTCCTTTGTGGAGCAGAGAGAACTGGTCCACAACCAGCCGTTTGAGTTGAATATGAGTCCAGATTTTATACCAAAAAGAGGCATGCTTATCCTGAAACCGGATCTCTAGCAGTCGAGACAAAAAGGCTTCAAAGTTGTTTTTCTTAAATTCACCAGAGCTGTGAAGAGTGACAGAGGTGTAGAGAGGAGACTTTTCACTGATGTACCAGCTAGTGGATGCCCGAACCACAGTGACCTCATGGCCTTTGGCATGCAGTTCCTCAATAAGTACTTTCATGTTTACCCAATGGCTTCCGTCTGCTGGGAAGACCAGGATTTTGCCCCCAGATGCACAGGATAGTTGAATCAACAGTAGAGCAAATGTGATCAGTGACGAGTGAGGCACCTTCATACTGACGTCCCTCAGAGACCTTAAAAATGCACAAAAACTAATTAATAAGAGAGTACTGCCTGTCTGGTTAACATGTTTTGGTGTTTACAGTCATCTTATAATTTGAAATGCAGTGGCAAAAAATAACATAATACAAAATCATAATAGTACATTTACTCAAGTACTGTACTTGATTACAAGTTTGAGGTAATTGTACTTTTTCGCTACTTTACTGTATTCTTCTTCTCCACGACATTTCACAGGGAAATATCCAAATTTTCACTCCCTACATTACTTGAATTTCCCTCGGGATCAATAAAGTTACTATCTATCTATCTATCTATCTACTTGACAGCAATAGTTATTTTCTACAAATAGAAATTTTGCATAAGAAACATATGATTATAAAATACAGTGTATTGTTAAAGATTAAACAGTGGCTGGAGTCTCATATCACGTTTCAGATGTCTAAGATTTGTTGAACAGTTCTACCAAAAAGATATTTCCCCTCTAAACTTCTCAGATGGTCTCATTTAGTTAACAGTTTGAGGCCAAAAGACACAACACAAAAAACTAATTAAATACAATTTTAAAACATAAGGTGGTTGCAATAAGTGTTTGCAAGCATTGCCTTCTGTTAATCTTTTCACATATAGTACACATAACTACCAAGACTTGCACAGACCATGTTTCAACAAAATGCACAAGATAACAGAACTTTTTATTAACACTTACCCAAATCCACAGATACAGGAGAGACAATCCAACTTCCAAGTGTCCGTTCAATGACAGTATTAGTTATTTGATAAGATGGTAGGTTTTGTCCACAGATGGAAAGAAAGAGCGGTGAATACACCTCCTAGTCTATTCTGCAAAATCATGAGTGGTTAGTATATATATACTGTATAAAAGAACAAGAGTTAATGTTTAATTGTAATCATTATACATTAATCTGTTGTACCATCTAAGGTCAAGACTGTGTGTTCAATGGTAAATTGCTCATGAATGTTTACCCGAACAGAGCAGTAATATAAACCAGGTTTTCACAGCTGCAGAACGCTATGTCCTTAAATAACACTGAGCCATAAAAACTATACTTCTCAGATACAATCTTGGGTTTTAAACATTAAGTTATAAGTATATATATGTATATATATATATATATATATATACATATAAAACTGATAACTATGATGCTAATGCTAGCTAACATTGATGTTAGTCAGTGTTTAGCTGGTGGGTTTCACAAGATAGCTAACGTTACAGTCCTTTACAACAATAAATATAAAACCACATGTTGCTCTCAGTGTTGATATCAATATGCTGATTAATTTGGAAGTTAGGAAATGTTAGAAAATTAGTCTTACGGTGTACATGTTTTTGTCGAGGTGAATATCCGTGACTATCACTACAACGGCGGCAGCATTATGAAGCTAAAGTTACTGCTGAAAGAGCACATCACCAGCATATCTTTAAAGGTACAGTTTGTAGGATTTTGTGGCATCTAGTGGTGTGGTTGCAGATTGCAGCCAACTGAGCAGCCCTCCGCTCACTCCTCCCTTTCCAAGATGCGGTAACATGAGGTGCAGAGTGCAAAAACGTGGTAACTCCGTTCGCCTCGCCCAGAGGCCATCCTTACCATAATAACACTGACACTCTAATCCAATATGGAGGCTTTAAAATGTCTACAAATTCTAATAAAAACAAATCAAACCAATAAATAAAGTGAAATAATAATATGCAATTGAAAAATGTACTTCTTTGTCATGTAGGCATTTACTGTGTCATAATTAAATAAAAACATGTTAAATGACAAATATTTAGCATTTTGTCTTTAATAAATGAAGGCATTGTTTCTAATTAATACATTAATATTTACTGGAAATTCATATTTAGTTCCTTAATGACAAACTAGGCAATAGAATTTTGCAAAAAGCATTTAATCATCATATTCAGATCATGTTTACATTAATATTCACAACCATGAGTCATATATTAGATAATATACATTCCTAATCTATGGTCTGTTAAGAAAAAACCTTTACAGTTAATAAACTGAAAAAGCACAAAGCCATCATAAATTTGCGTATCTGGAGTGCCTACTGTGAAATTAGATAACCCAGTCATTTTTATTGTGGGCTGCCTACATTGGAAAACATGTGATTCAACAAGCCATTCAGATTTGGCTCCCCTTCCTATCTAACATGCAGTCTCCTTCAAATATATTTCCCAAGGCTTGAGAACTATACCTTTGCAAAGGTACTTTGGTATTTTTCCTAATGCTGTCAACTTTAACAACATCAGAGAATTGTTGGGTTTGGTAAATCTTGAATTCCGCCACAAGAACCAATCTGTTTAAGTTTTCATGTCATTCATGTTTAACTTTTTTCCCAATAAAAATAATTCTCCACAGTAACCTTCCAACCGAAATGCAGGTGAATGTTACTAGCAAAACAAATGCCAACAGAGCAGCGATGACATCAACAGAGTTGTAAACAAACCAGGACATTTTGTTGGACTGTGTCTGCAGGTGACGGGCTCCTTTATGTCTGATGACATATTCTATCCAAAACACTGCCTGGTCCAGTGGCTTCATGGGCTGATCTCTGTGCAGCCTTGAGAGCCTCTGCATGTTTTCCCTGTAAGAGGAATTGTAAAGAGCTGTCTTCAGGGTATCTGCAAAGATGTGTCTGTCAAGCTCGGCAATATCCACAATCACAGCTCCTCCCTTTGCTCTGATTCTGGAGAGATTGTCAGGCTGATCATAGTATAAGGGAAGTCCAACTACAGGAACTCCATGGTAAATTGCCTCCTGAACCCCGTTAGTGCCTCCGTGGGCCACAAACACTCTAGTTTTGGGATGTCCTAAGAGGTCGTTCTGTGGCAGCCAGTTGACCATTAATGTGTTGTTGCCCAGGTTGGCTGGTCTTTGTCCAATATACCTCCATACAACCTTCTGAGGCAGCTGGGCAAAGGCTGCAGCAATCTCCTCAGCAACGTCTTGAGGAAGCTCCCCGACTAAAGTTCCTAAGGACATTATAATGACCCCGTGGTCTCCAGAGCTCTGGACAAACTCCTCCAGGTCCACAGGGAGTGGCTTTGAGGGCTTGCACTGAAATCCAGCCATGTAGATTATATTTGGCATTGTTGGACGTGGATAATCAAAGACAAAATCATTCCTCATAAGCCATATATCTGCATCCAGGAAAAACGTTGAGTAATCCACATCGGGACCAAAATACTTCTGAACTACTGGTTTGTAATGAGTTTCTGAGATGTATGACATTGTGTACATCCCAAAAATATAATTCTTTGAGAGAAGTTCATCTTATCTGTCAACCCTGTTGCCGTGTAAGGAATGTATGACAGAGGTGAGGGGGCAAGAAGGAAATGAGCTTCACCTTGAATGGTCCATCTGACATTAAAAACAAGAGGAACTTGGAGCCGACGTGCCAGCATTGCCCCTACACCTACCCAGGGATCAGTCAAAACCGCATCATATTTGGCTTCATGAAAAGACTGCATCAGATTTTCATCTTCAAACATCTAGATGACGATTTTACTCATTTTCTTATGAAGCTGAGAGCACAGGTCCAAAAGCAGCCGCTCGATCTGAATACGATTCCCAATTTTAGACCAAAGAGATGCATGCTTACCCTGAAGCTGGATCTCCATCAGTCGAGACAAAAATACTTTGTTTTTCTCAAATCCACCAGGGCTGTGAAGAGTGACAGAGGTGTAGAGAGGAGACTTTTCACTGATGTACCAGCTAGTGGATGCCCGAACCACAGTGATCTCATGGCCTTTGGCATGCAGTTCCTCAATGAGTACTTTCATGTTTACGGTCTGGGTATCATCGGATATTCCGTTTTTCCTTTGGAATTCAGAAAGGAAAAAACGTTTTTTTATTTTTTCGTTTTAAACCAAAAACGAAAAAACGGCCGTTTTCTCGTTTTTCGTTTCTGAATCAAAAAATGAAAAACGAACCCAAACCGGGCCGTTTTTTTGTTTTTGCGAATTCCTTTTCTCATTATTCGTTTTGAATTGAAAAACGGAATCACGTGGTGCTCTGTTTGTTTTTTGTTTCCAAACGAAAAACGAAAAAAACAAATTAAAAAAACGATCCGATTTAGTTTCTTCAAGTTTCTTTCTGTCATTTTCTCTTTTGAATCGAAGAGCTGAGAACGGCAGTCACGTGACCAGGAAGTTAAGGCAAACATGTCAAAATAAAAGCCAAGAAGATAGTGTGGTCATTCTATAAAAGTGTAACATTATTTAAGCACAGGATCGAGGTAACAGTAGAAGATAGATAGGCTAAATAAATACACAAATAAATACATACATAGATATTTTTTCATTAACACATGAATGTCTTTTATCCAAAAAGTGTGTGATAAATTACAGGGAGGGTCTCTACAGATGTTATACAGAACTCTCACATAATTGACAATTTTCTCTCTCACACTCTTACTATGGGCTGTTTCTTTATGTCGGCAGGTGAGAAGCACTATGTGGCTACTCCTTTCAACACACCTGACACTTCCACCTGATCCCTTCACTCCATTAGGAAGGCTTTAGCCGAGTAGTTCTACATCATGATAATGCTAATTTTTCAACAAGCAATTATGACATTAATGCCAGCTAGTGTTGGATTTATTATGTACAAAAGTGCTTACAATGACCTGAAATAACCTGATTGTTGGATTTGTTGTGCATGAAGTGTTTGCGAGGACAGGGAGGAGGCACGTTCTGTTCTTTTTGCAAGGTCAAAGAGAGAAAGGAGTCAGAAGGAGAAACAAAGAAGAAGATATGCAGCAAAAACATCACGTGCCATAATCTCATGAATATTACTATTGTGTAAACCATGAATAGGCTGGATCAGGGATAGCTCGGGGTTCAGACTTCGCGAACTGACCCATGCACTGTATGTTGTCAGGGACACGTTGATTGGATCCAGATATCTGTAAACTCTTTTATTTTACTTATGCAACATTGATTGTTCGGAATAAATTGAATCATTATGCTTTAACTCATCTGTTTGGAAATTCTCTTTGTCACACAAGATTAACCAACACGTAACTGGGCCTTGACCTCTTGGAGGTAGAAGGCCAGTTCCTTCACTAGACAGAATAAAGCTCTGTCTGTCATGACAAGAGTACTGTACTGAAGGCCACTTCATCACTCCAGATACTGTAGATTTAACAGATACCTGCTGTCTTCAGACGGCTGTAAAGAGTCACCCGAGTAAAGGAAAGGCTTTCAGTACAGTTCTATTGTCATGACAGACAGAGCTTTATTCTGTCTAGCTGGCATTAATGTCATAACCACTGGTTGAAAAATCAGCCTTATCATGATGTCGAACAAATTAACTAAATTACATACACTACCAAATAGACTAGAAATGATTGAAAAGCATCATAAACCACCAAACAGAATACAGAAAGTTAGTGATTTCAGTTTTTTAGTGAACTCAGGCTGATTAATCCTCATATTAGACTATGATGTCTGAAGGTTGGCAAACATGCTGATCAACCATACTTCTCTATCATTGATCATGTTTATTGACTTGACTTTTCATCTATTAATGCGTCAAAATTCAAAATTTGACTGAAAAGAAAATCCTTGGGGATTGAGGAGTGGTGACCTCTGACCCCTGTGGTGGGTAACGTCACAGAAGGCCTACTCATAAAATGCACTGACTTCACTGATACCGAATCTCCCTCCAAACTAAATTGTAAAGCTGACGGCCCCTCAATATGATCTGATCAATACAATACAATACAACCTTATTGTCCACCAGGCTGGAAATTTGTCTTCAGCTCACAAAACACAGAAAACAACAGACATTAAAAACCAGACAGCAGTTAGTAAAAAACAGAGACAGGTTATGTTACACATTAAAACAGTTCATGTCAGTGTCTGTGGCTCAGATCTGCTCAGTCACTGTGTTGAGTTTAGAATATTGATGGCATTTGGGATGAAAGACTTTTTAAACACATGTATAGTTGCCAGAGGGGCTCTATAGCTCCTCCCGACTGGCTGCAGAGAGGATGGGAGCTATCTGCCAGGATGCTCCTCGCCTTCTTCCTCGTCCTTTCTGTAAAAAGTTGAGTCAAGGGCTTTTGGGGTTTACCAACTATTTTGCCTGCCATTGACACAATCCTAGACAGTTTATTCTTCTATCTACAGTGTAGGTGACCGTACCAGGCAGGAAGGTTAAAGGTTAAAACACTCTCAACAATAGTTTTGTACACTAATTCTAAAATCTGCCGGCTGACACCGAGGCCACTAAGTTTCCTTAGAAGATAAAGTCGCTGTGAGCATCTCTTGAAAATATACTCTGTATTTACAGAGAAGCTCACCTGGGTGTCCAGGACTGTACCGAGGTATTTAAAGTGTCCCACAGTTTCAACATGTTGGCCATCAAGTGAAACTGGCTCTGTGATCAGATGTTGTTTTGTGCAGCATGTTGGATTTATTATTTACAAAAGTGCTTACAATAACCTGACTGTTGGATTTGTTATGAATAGAGTGATTGTGAGGAAAGGGAGGAGGCAGGTGCTGTTTTTCTTTTGCAAGGTCAAGAAGAGGAAGGAGTCAGAAGGAGATAACGAAGAAGACATGCAGCAGAAACATCACGTGCCATAAGCTCATGAATATTAATATTGTGTAAACCATGAATAGGCTGGATCAGGGATAGTTCGGGGTTCAGACTTCGCAAACTGACCCATGCACTGTATGTTGTCAGGGACACGTTGATTGGATCCAGATATCTGTATACTCTTTTATTTTTACTTATGCAACATTGATTGTTCGGAATAAATTGTATTATTATGCTTTAACCCGTCTGTTTGGAAAATCTCTTTGTCATACAAGATTAACCAACACGTAACTGGGCCTTGACCTCTTGGAGGTAGAAGGCCAGTTCCTTCAATTGGTGACCCCGACGTGATCTTCGGCATTGAGAAGCGTGTCCAAAGGACGGACAGACCGGCGAGAGAGAGAAAGGGATCCCTGAAATCTTAAAGGTAAGCAGAACCTGTTGTATCGAACTCTGCAAATTGGCTTACTCTAAATTATCTCTCTTGTTGTGCTGAATCTCCTTTGTAGTGATAAATGTTGCAGAAGTAAAGACTTTCTGTTGAAAACTGAAAGGAGGAAAGCTGCCCTTTTAGTAAAATTGAAAGGAGGAAAGCTGCCCTTTTAGTAAAACTGAAAGGAGGAAAGCTGCCCTTTTAGTAGCGTGTAAAACTAAAAGGAGGAAAGCTGCCCTTTTAGTAAAAACTGGAAGGAGGAAAGCTGCCCTTTTAGTAGCGTGAAAACTGAAAGGAGGAAAGCTGCCCTTTTAGTAAAAACTGGAAGGAGGAAAGCTGCTCTTTTAGTAACAAAAACTGGAAGGAGGAAAGCTGCCCTTTTAGAGTTTAGTGTTGAAAACTAAAAGGAGGAAAGTTGCCCTTTTAGTAACGTCTGGGACGTTAGAGTTTAGTGTTGAAAACTAAAAGGAGGAAAGTTGCCCTTTTAGTAACGTCTGGGACGTTAGAGTTTAGTGTTGAAAACTAAAAGGAGGAAAGTTGCCCTTTTAGTAACGTCTGAGTGTTGAAAACTAAAAGAAGGAAAGTTGCCCTTTTAGTAACGTCTGGGACGTTAGAGTTTAGTGTTGAAAACTAAAAGGAGGAAAGTTGCCCTTTTAGTAACGTCTGGGACGTTAGAGTTTAGTAAAAATAGCGCTTGGAGCGCCTGTATGAGTGTACATTAATAACTAGTATTCAGAGGAAAATTAAAACTTACTGTTGATACTGGGCCAACATCGCTGGAACATCAAAGTGTCCAGTAGAAGCTTATGTTGGTAGGATCACAGCGAGGGGCATAGCGACCCATTTACTCTGAATCTAGTTACTGTCATAAACTGAATAAACCTGTGTGAAATAGTACTGGACAGAATGGACGGAGAATTTGACAAAGACTGTGAGGAACGGGGTGGCTGTGGGCCTCCCCGTTTATCATTTGGACAGCAATGGGTTAAAGTCAGGACCAATGTAATCTGTACATTTGATCCCAAGACTAGAAATAAAGAGACTCAAGACCTAGATGAGTGGTATAACATGACAGTGAAGGAAGGGCATTTTCCAGCCACGGGAAGTGAAGCCAAATTCATGCCAGTGATGAGAGCATTAATACAGGTGGTTCATAGAAAGCTGCTGCAAGCAGGACAAGACAAAGAAAAGGGACATATGTTTGTAAGGAGGAAATTGAGGAAGAAAGAAGACGAGTTGGCAAGTAAATTGGTCAAATATAATGTGATACAGATGGCTGCACTATCAGCCTTAGGCAGCCAGACGAAAGCCACCCACGCAGAAACCGCTGAAGCAAAACCACTAGTGAAACCCTCACCCAGTCCTAGCGCACCCCCACCACCAAACCCACATACTAGCCAGCCTCCACATTACATGTCCCTCCATCAGCAGTACCCACCTGGCCCACATCCCAACCCCCCTCCTTATCCTCCTCCTACCCCTAGTCCGGTACCAACCCCACAGGACAGTGATTATACAAACGAAGTTATGGCACCATTGTTTCAAGTGTTAGGTGGTACTTTGGAACTAGAAGAGGAAATAGAAAAAGAACAAGGAGCAGGTTCAGCCTCAGAGGCGGGTAGTATGTCTGATGTAGCCAGAGAAATAGACAGGCTAAGGGAAGAACTGAGAGATCAGGCTGAACAGTACAGGTTAGGACAAGCCATGTTACCACCAGACTTGCGTAATGGAGACGTAAGAAGGAGAGCTCAATCTACCCCTAAACCCCACACAGAGAGTCCAGACATAAGTGATTGGATGCAGAGAACTGAGAGAGACACAGAGAGATCCCGTGCAGAGTATCAGGATGTTCACACTAGTGGAGAGGTAGATGAGGACGCTGATGACGAGGCTGGTAGAGCAGTAGAGGAGGGTGATGATGATGAAGACGAAAACATTCCTATCACTATAGAGGGAACCATGAGAACGCACTCCAAAAGAGGGATACATAGGAGACGGGAGGGTGGGGACGAAGAGGCGAGACCATATACACCCCCAAAACTAGGTCACATAAAGTTTATGGAAAGTACGAAGACAAAGGTGACAAACAGAGGAGTCAGTGTGTTGGCATGTTTCCCATTGTGGCCAAAAGCAACGGTAGAGACGAATATCAGCCGTTCACCTTAGGTGACATTCAAGCACTGAGTGAGCTCCTCCCAGGAATTCAAGAGGGAGGCGGAGTGTGGCTCACGAGCCTGTATAACAAGACCCGAGGGAAGACTTTAGCTATGGGCGATCTCAGGGCTATTTTGGGTTTCTCGGTTTCGGACTGGGCACTGAAAGAATTAGAAGCAGCGGCCGGAACAGCCCAGGTGTTAGATAGGAGCCCCCTTAACCCCTACGCTACCTCCTTCGGTAATGCTATTAGACAAAAGTATCCCATACCAGCGGGCAAGCTCCACAGCCTGGTGTTTAAGATTAAGAACGGGGAGAGTGGACGCACGTTCATAGAAAGAGCAAAGACAGAGTGGGCGGGGGCTACGGGGGTGAACCCAGATAAAGAATCACAGCAGCCTCTGTTCAGAATAGCTCTGTTAAAACATGCTTCGGAAGGAGTTAAGAGAAAGATGCAAGAGAATCCAGATATGGCAGGGGCAAAATCATCAAGATGGGAAACACATTTCTGCCATCATCAGGATGCAGAAACCAAGGAGGAGGAAGAGGAAAATGAGTCATTAAAAGAGATGGTAGCTCAGTTGACAAAGGGAGGGAAAGAGAAAGATACCCAGATGGCTCAAATTTTAACACCAGCTCCAGCCCCGCCACAGAACCCTTATCCACTGCAGGGCCCGCCACAGGCTATATATCAACCCCAGTATCATGTTCCTTCCCAAGCTGCCCCATATCAGCAGCCCCCTTATCATGAAGGCCGGAATAGAGGCAGAGGGAGAGGAGGAGGAGGCAGGGGGAGGGGGTATGCCCAACCAAGAGGAGGCAGTTGTAACATCTGCGGAAACCCGGATCACTGGGCACGTGACTGTCCTCAGAAACAACAACAGCAGATGAGAGGGCCTCCACAGCAGTCATATCAGCCAGCAATACAGACTCCACCAAACCAACAGCTAGCTCCAATGCAGGCATACAGCGGGTACTCTGCGCAGGGACCTCCACCTGGTCCATATACACCAGGAATGTTCCC
The DNA here is from genome assembly GCF_043250625.1 of Sebastes fasciatus. Taxonomy (NCBI): domain Eukaryota; kingdom Metazoa; phylum Chordata; class Actinopteri; order Perciformes; family Sebastidae; genus Sebastes; species Sebastes fasciatus. Next base: position 18,886,177 of record NC_133798.1, on the reverse strand, counting down.
ATAGGGGTGCCCGACGGAGATGGAGGGGCAGGGGCTGGCAGAGCCCTGTCTCCAGTTGACAGTGAACGGAAAACGAAGATGGTTCATGGTGGATACGGGAGCACGTTACTCCACCTTAGCTGAACCTATGTGTTCCCTTTCCTCTCACTATGTTTCCGTTTTGGGATTTTCCGGCACTGAACAAAGACTGCCTTTTACTGTTCCCCTTCCTGTCCGGCTTGGGAGACAGGTGATGGAGCACCCCTTTTTGTATGCACCTGATTGTCCACGTGATTTCCTGGGAAGAGATGTTTTGGCAGCACTGGGGGCTTCTGTACATTGTTCACCAGAAGCTGTGATAGTGAGTCTCCCCGGAGGAGAAGAAATGGTGTGCTCCTCCCCCTCCAGTGCTGATCGCATGTGCATGTTGAGTCCTGATACCTCACCTGATGCCCCACCACCCTGTGCAGACATATATTGGGCCCTGCTAGCCGACAGAAACCCTCTGATTGACTTTTACAACATGTGGCAACCATGGATTAGGGCTCTACACCCTTACCTCCCTGTTCCCGATCCTCCCCACTGCACTCTGAATTATGACAGAAATAATGATCTTACGTATCAAGATGAGTTCCAACAAAATCTGTTAGATACAACCTGGGGGGAAAAGATTCCTCCTAGTAATTGTGGACGCATTTTCACGTTGGGTGGAGGCCTACCCTACGGGAAAAGAGGACGCAAAATCAGTCATTAAATGTCTGGTGAATGAGTACATTCCGAAACATGGGTTTCCTAAATTGATCAGGTCAGATAATGGTTCACATTTCAAAAATAAAGACCTGCAATCTGTTGAAAAGGCTCTGGGACTACAACACAAATTTGGCACTGTGTATCATCCACAATAACAGGACTCACACCATTTGAGCTTACGTGTGGCCGACCTTTCCCAGGGCCGTCCCAAAACCCCTCTCCCCTTCCTGACCTCGGTTACAGACCATACTATTTGAAGGTTAATGCTCTTGTGTCAGCTCTCTCCTATACAGGTGACAAACCTGTCACCCCTGTCACAGAGGACGTTCCAGGACCTGACCCCGGACCCCCGGAACACCTTTGGTTGAAGGTGTTAAAGAGGAAGTGGTCGGAGCCACGTTGGACAGGCCCACACAAGGTTCTGGCCAGAACTGCAACAGCTGTGCAGCTTGAAGGAAAAGGACTCAACTGGTGGCACCTAACACAGTGCTCCAGCAGCAGGACAGGACCTGAAGCAGAGGAGGCAGCCCCACAAGGAGCCCAGGCTACGTGAAAAGAGGGTCACGTATAATTTTTTATTTTTCATATACTGTATAAACTGTGACTGTGATGAGATACACATAAGGGAAAGAAGGTTACAAGGTCTTGCCTGTATTTACAGTTAAATCAGGCTAACATGGTTGTTTAGGTGGACTCATCTAGGTGGTTTTTGAAAAACATTATATATCACATTGTATTAAAACTTGTTGCTTAGAATAAATGCTAAAATAGATAAAAAAAGAAACCAGGGGGTGGGGAGAATCCACCAGAGAGAAGTTTCACTTCCTTTCCCAAACCAGTATAAAATAGGACCACCCAGATAAAAGTTTTTCAGTTGCGCGCAGGAAAACAAACTAGAAGCATCATGCAGTGCGGCAACCTGCTAGTGGCGTTTGCTGTAGCATTTGTGTTTACCTCTCTTGTCCTCGTTCTTCTGTACAAACTTTCTTAATGTGATTTGTCATGTATTTTAAATGTTTTCATTTCATATTACTATCTTAATGCAATGCATCATGTATTTTCATGTTTTCAGTTACCATTTTAGTTATTCATGATAAAAGGAGGGAATGTGAGAGAAAATACCATGACCCTTGTGTAGAATTTGTGTACTCAGATAAATCTGAATAACCTGGGAAAGCACAGACTGTACTAGTTTAGATACATTACTTATCATCCTCGCCTCTGCACTCTGCTAAAACTAGCTAATCACAAGTAACTCTTTAACAATAGACAATGCTTTCACTCAGAAGCAGGGTGGAAGGTGTGGGCTACAAGGGGGGGAAGGCTAAACCAAGATTATAAAGAATGATGTAGTGAGGTAGCTCCCCTAATGAATATAAACTAGCTGACCAAATAGCTGCAGGCTTTGAAAACATACCTGTAATAAGTGCTCTGATCCCTATCACTCCTAACAAAAATGTTGACCGCATTAACTACATCCACTATAATGTTCTCCGTTTGACTAATCTAACCCGTGATGCAATTGCCGGACTAGCTGAACAAATGGCTCCTACGTCACTGATGGTAATCCAAAATAGAATGGCTTTAGATATGCTGCTGGCAGAGAAAGGCGGTGTATGCTCAATGTTCCAAGACTCATGTTGTATTTTCATCCCTAACAATACAGCGCCGGACGGGACTGTAACTAAGGCGCTAGAGGGGCTCCGGACGCTGTCTGAATCGATGCACGATGACTCAGGTATCAACAGCCCCATTAACGACTGGTTAGACCATACCTTTGGGAAATGGAAGTCCATGGTGGTATCTCTATTCTCCTCAATCCTTGCTGTGTGTGCATGCTTAGTATTATGCAGTTGTTGCTGTATTCCATGTATTCGCCACCTCACTGAGCGTGTGATTATTTCTGCTGTGCAACGAAAGCATCCGGATGCACCTCCTTCTTATCAGATGGCCATGTTCCAAGCTGAGAGACAGGGTCTCCTGGAAATGGTGGGGGATAGTGAAGATGTTGATCCTGAAGAGGTTGTGTGAAGATGCTTATAATTAATACATCTGTACGTAACATGATGATGCTTATAATTAATACATCTGTACGTAACATTATCTATGCTTATAATAAATATATCTGTATGTAACATTATCTGTAGGTGAACTTAGTTAAGTTCAAAAGAGGGTCTGTTGGATTTATTATGTACAAAAGTGCTTACAATAACCTGACTGTTGGATTTGTTATGAATAGAGTGATTGTGAGGAAAGGGAGGAGGCAGGTGCTGTTTTTCTTTTGCAAGGTCAAGAAGAGGAAGGAGTCAGAAGGAGATAACGAAGAAGACATGCAGCAGAAACATCACGTGCCATAAGCTCATGAATATTAATATTGTGTAAACCATGAATAGGCTGGATCAGGGATAGCTCGGGGTTCAGACTTCGCGAACTGACCCATGCACTGTATGTTGTCAGGGACACGTTGATTGGATCCAGATATCTGTATACTCTTTTATTTTTACTTATGCAACATTGATTGTTCGGAATAAATTGTATTATTATGCTTTAACCCGTCTGTTTGGAAAATCTCTTTGTCATACAAGATTAACCAACACGTAACTGGGCCTTGACCTCTTGGAGGTAGAAGGCCAGTTCCTTCAAGCACATGATTAATTCTTTCTTTTCAGCCACATTGATTTCTAGCTGGTTAGTGTGACACCATGTCTGAAGGGCTGTAGCGTGGGTCAGATAGGCAGCTTCACCTAGTGGGCCTGTTTCCTGTAAAAGGCCAACTAAGGCCATGTCATCCGCATACTTAAACAGTCTAAAATGTTTCTCATTGATCATAAATTCATTAGTAAAAAGAGAGAATAGCACAGGGGAAAGAACACAGCCTTGTGGGCAGCACGTCTGATATGTTCTCCCTGACACAGACCCTCTGATCCACACAACTAACCCTGTGTTGATGTTGAGATCAAGGAGCCTTTTCAGGAGAATATGCGTCTTCATTGAGTTAAAAGCTGAGCTAAAATCCGTGTATAAAGCTCTGGCATAACCTTTAGGATGCATAAGGTGTTTTGTGACTGTGTTAAGCAGAGTCAGCACAGCGTCGTCTGGGCCTCTGTTGCTCTTATTTAAGCGAACTGGAGCAGATCTAGCACTGTGCTGGTCAGGTGGCTGGCAAGAACTCGTTCCATGGTTTTACACAATATGGAGGTTATTGCGATAGGCCACAGATCATTTGGCTTACTTGCGTCGGCTTTTTTAGCACATGCCTAATTATTGTGAATTTCCATGATTTTGATGAAGTGGCCTTCAGTCCAGTACTATTGTCATGACAGACAGAGCTTTATTCTGTCTAGCTGGCATTAATTTCATAATCGCTGGTTGAAAAATCAGCATTATCATGATGTAGAACTACTCGGCTACAGCCTTCCTAACGGAGTGAAGGGATCAGGTGAAAGTGTCATGTGTGTTGAAAGGAGTAGCCACATAGTGCTTCTCACCTGCCGACATAAAGAAACAGCCCATAGTAAGAGTGTGAGAGAGAAAATTGTCAATTATGTGAGAGTTCTGTATAAAATCTGTAGAAACCCTCCCTGTTGTATAACATCTGTAGAGACCCTCCCTGTAATTTATCACACACTTTTTGGATAAAAGACATTTGTGTGTTAATGAAAAGAACAAAACAAAAAAATATCTATGTATGTATTTATTTGTGTATTTATTTAGCCTATTTATCTTCTACTGTTACTTTGATCCTGTGCTTAAATAATGTTACACTTTTATAGAATGACAAAACTATCTTCTTGGCTTTTATTTTGACATGTTTGCCTTAACTTCCTGGTCACGTGACTGCCGTTCTCCGCTCTTCGATTGAAAAGAGAAAATGACAGAAAGAAACTTGAAGAAACTAAATCGGATCGTTTTTTTAATTTGTTTTTTTCGTTTTTCGTTTGGAAACAAAAAACAAACAGAGCACCACGTGATTCCGTTTTTCGTTTGTGGTTTAAAACGAAAAAACGAAAAACCCACGTGACTTCCGTTCTTCAATTCAAAATGAATAATGAGAAAAGGAATTCGCAAAAACAAACAAACGGCCCGGTTTGGGTTCGTTTTTCATTTTTTGATTCAGAAACGAAAAACGAGAAAACGGCCGTTTCCTGGTTTTTGGTTTAAAACGAAAAAATAAAAAAAAGTTTTTTCCTTTCTGAATTCCAAAGGAAAAACGGAATATCCGATGATACCCAGACCCAAAAGCAGCCGCTCGATCTGAATACGATTCCCAATTTTAGACCAAAGAGATGCATGCTTACCCTGAAGCTGGATCTCCATCAGTCGAGACAAAAATACTTTAATGTTTTTCTCAAATCCACCAGGGCTGTGAAGAGTGACAGAGGTGTAGAGAGGAGACTTTTCACTGATGTACCAGCTAGTGGATGCCCGAACCACAGTGATCTCATGGCCTTTGGCATGCAGTTCCTCAATGAGTACTTTCATGTTTACGGTCTGGGTATCATCGGATATTCCGTTTTTCCTTTGGAATTCAGAAAGGAAAAATCGTTTTTTTATTTTTTCGTTTTAAACCAAAAACCAGAAAACGGCCGTTTTCTCGTTTTTCGTTTCTGAATCAAAAAATGAAAAACGAACCCAAACCGGGCCGTTTGTTTGTTTTTGCGAATTCCTTTTCTCATTATTCGTTTTGAATTGAAGAACGGAAGTCACGTGGGTTTTTCGTTTTTTCGTTTTAAACCACAAACGAAAAACGGAATCACGTGGTGCTCTGTTTGTTTTTTGTTTCCAAACGAAAAACGAAAAAAACAAATTAAAAAAACGATCCGATTTAGTTTCTTCAAGTTTCTTTCTGTCATTTTCTCTTCTGAATCGAAGTGCGTAGAACGGCAGTCACGTGACCAGGAAGTGAAGGCAAACATGTCAAAATAAAAGCCAAGAAGATAGTTTGGTCATTCTATAAAAGTGTAACATTATTTAAGCACATGATCAAAGTAACAGTAGAAGATAAATATGCTAAATAAATACACAAATAAGTACATACATAGATATTTTTTTGTTTTGTTCTTTTCATTAACACATGAATGTCTTTTATCCAAAAAGTGTGTGATAAATTACAGGGAGGGTCTCTACAGATGTTATACAACAGGGAGGGTCTCTACAGATGTTATACAGAACTCTCACATAATTGACACTTTTCTCTCTCACACTCTTACTATGGGCTGTTTCTTTATGTCGGCAGGTGAGAAGCACTATGTGGCTAATCCTTTCAACACACCTGACACTTCCACCTGAAGATCCCCTGCACTCCATTAGGAAGACTGTAGCCGAGTAGTTCTACATCATGATAATGATGATTTTTCAACCAGCGATTATGACATTAATGCCAGCTAGACAGAATAAAGCTCTGTCTGTCATGACAATACTGTACTGGACTGAAGGCCACTCCATCACTCTAGATACTGTAGATTTAACAGATACCTGCTGTCTTCAGACGGCTGTAAAGAGTCACCCGAGTAAAGGAAAGGCTTTCAGTACAGTTCTATTGTCATGACAGACAGAGCTTTATTCTGTCTAGCTGGCATTAATGTCATAACCACTGGTTGAAAAATCAGCCTTATCATGATGTCGAACAAATTAACTAAATTACATATTATACCAAATAGACTAGAAATGATTGAAAAGCCTCATAAACCACCAAACAGAATACAGAAAGTTAGTGATTTCAGTTTTTTAGTGAACTGTTGGATTTATTATGTACAAAAGTGCTTACAATGACCTGAAATAACCTGCTTATAAGGGAAGCTGAAAACTGTTGTATTGTTTCATGATTGCTCAATAACTGTCTCTCAATTATTAGCTTCTAAGGGCATAACTCAGGGTGAAGGAATGAAGGACTTGGGGCTGTTCAGTTGTTGTTGCACTGTTTTGTTCCTTGAGGAGGTGATTCGGTGACTGTAGATTTCTATATAGTCACATTGTAATAATCTCCGGCAGCATTTGGAGAGGCTTTGAACTACTCAAGGGCGAGGACAGGGGGGAGGCACACGGGACTGCATGTTCTGTTCTTTTCACAAGGTCACGGGAGGATGGAGTCAGAAGAAGAAACAAAAAAGAAGATATGCAGCAAAAACATCACGTGCCATAAGCTCATGAATATTGATATTGTGTAAACCATAAAAACGCTGGATCAGGGATAGCTCGGGGTTCAGACTTCGCGAACTGACCCATGCATTGTATGTTGTCAGGGACACGTTGATTGGATCCAGAATTCTGTAAACTCTGTTATCTTACTTATGCAACATTAATTGTTCGGAATAAATTGTATTATTATGCTTTAACCCGTCTTTTTGGAAAATCTCTTTGTCACACAAGATTAACCAACACGTAACTGTGCCCTGACCTCTTGGAGGTAGAGGGCCGGTTCCTTCAGAACTCAGGCTGATTAATCCTCATATTAGACTATGATGTCTGAAGGTTGGCAAACATGCTGATCAACCATACTTCTCTATCATTGACCATGTTTATTGACTCGACTTTTCATCTATAAATGCGTCAAAATTGAAAATTTGACTGAAAAGAAAATCCTTGGGGATTGAGGAGTGGTGACCTCTGACCCCTGCGGTGGGTAACGTCACAGAAGGCCCACTCATAAAATGCACTGACTTCACTGGTACCGAATCTCCCTCCAAACTAAATTGTAAAGCTGACGGCCCCTCAATATGAACTGATCAATACAATCAAACTTTATTGTCCACCAGGGTGGATTTTTCTCTTCGGCTCACAAAACACAGAAAACAACAGACAGCAGTTAGTAAAAAACAGAGACAGGTTATGTTACACATTAAAAACAGTTCATGTCAGTGTCTGTGGCTCAGATCTGCTCAGTCACTGTGTTGAGTTAAGAGTATTGATGGCATTTGGGATGAAAGACTTTTTAAACACATGTTTAGTTGCCAGAGGGGCTCTATAGCGCCTCCCGACTGGCTGCAGAGAGGATGGGAGCTATCTGCCAGGATGCTCCTCGCTTTCTTCCTCGTCCTTTCTGTAAAAAGTTGAGTCAAGGGCTTTTGGGGTTTACCAACTATTTTGCCTGCCATTGACACAATCCTAGACAGTTTATTCTTCTATCTACAGTGTAGGTGACCGTACCAGGCAGGAAGGTTAAAGGTTAAAATCCTCTCAACAATAGTTTTGTACACTAATTCTAAAATCTGCCGGCTGACACCGAGGCCACTAAGTTTCCTTAGAAGATAAAGTCGCTGTGAGCATCTCTTGAAGATATACTCTGTATTTTCAGAGAAGCTCACCTGGGTGTCAAGGACTGTACCGAGGTATTTAAAGTGTCCCACAGTTTCAACATGTTGGCCATCAAGTGAAACTGGCTCTGTGATCAAATGTTGTTTTGTGCAGCACATGATTAATTCTTTCTTCTCAGCCACATTGATTTCTAGCTGGCTAGTGTGACACCGTGTTTGAAGGGCTGTAGTGTGGGCCAGATAGGCAGCTTCACCTAGTGGGCCTGTTTCCTGTAAAAGGCCAACTAAGGCCATGTCATCCACATACTTAAACAGTCTAAAATGTTTCTCATTGGTCATAAATTCATTAGTAAAAAGAGAGAATAGCACAGGGGAAAGAAAACAGCCTTGTGGGCAGCCTGTCTGACATGTTCTCCCTGACACAGACCCTCTGATCCACACAACTAACCCTGTGTTGATGTTGAGATCAAGGAGCCTTTTCAGGAGAATATGTGTCTTCATTGAGTTAAAAGCTGAGCTAAAATCCACAAATAAAGCTCTGGCATAACCTTTAGGATGCATAAGGTGTTTTGTGGACGGTGTTAAGCAGTCAGCACAGCGTCGTCTGGGACTCTGTCGCTCTTATTTAAGCGAACTGGAGCAGATCTAGCTTAGTAGCCACTGTGCTGGTCAGGTGGCTGGCAAGAACTCGTTCCATGGTTTTACACAATATGGAGGTTATTGCGATGGGCCACAGATCATTTGGCTTACTTGCGCCTGGCTTTTTTAGCACAGGCCTAATTATTGTGAATTTCCATGATTTTGGCACAGTGTAGGTGTCTAAGATATATAATTAATTAGGCTTTTTTAGGTACAGTATGTATTTATTTAGCCTATTTATCTTCTACTGTTACCTCGATCATGTGCTTAAATAATGTTACACTTTTATAATATGACCACACTATCTTCTTGGCTTTTATTTTGACATGTTTGCCTTCACTTCCTGGTCACGTGACTGCCGTTCTCCGCACTTCGATTCAAAAGAGAAAATGACAGAAAGAAACTTGAAGAAACTAAATCGGATCGTTTTTTTAATTTGTTTTTTTCGTTTTTCGTTTGGAAACAAAAAACAAACAGAGCACCACGTGATTCCGTTTTTCGTTTGTGGTTTAAAACGAAAAAACGAAAAACCCACGTGACTTCCGTTCTTCAATTCAAAACGAATAATGAGAAAAGGAATTCGCAAAAACAAAAAAACGGCCCGGTTTGGGTTCGTTTTTCATTTTTTGATTCAGAAACGAAAAACGAGAAAACGGCCGTTTTCTGGTTTTTGGTTTAAAACGAAAAAATAAAAAAAGTTTTTTCCTTTCTGAATTCCAAAGGAAAAACGGATTATCCGATGATACCCAGACCGTTTACCCAATGGCTTCCGTCCACTGGGAAGACCAGGATTTTGCCCCCAGATGCACAGGATAGTTGAATCAACAGTAGAGCAAAGTTGATCAGTGACGAGTGAGGCACCTTCATACTGACGTCCCTCAGAGACCTTAAAAATGCACAAAAACAAACCAATAAGAGAGTACTGCCCGTCTGGTTTACATGTTTTTGTGTTTACAGTCATCTTATAACATGAAATACAGTGGCAAAAATAACTAAGTACATTTATTCAAGTACTGTACTTGATTATAAGTTTGAGGTACGTTGTACTTTAATTTGATGCTACATTATACTTCTTCTCTACTACATTTCAGAGGGGAAATATTGCACTTTACACTCCCTACATTATTTGACAAAAACAAATTAATAAGAGAGTACTGCCTGTCTGGTTAACATGTTTTGGTGTTTACAGTCATCTTATAATTTGAAATGCAGTGGCAAAAAATAACATAACACAAAATCATAATAGTACATTAACTCAAGTACTGTACTTGATTACAAGTTTGAGGTACTTGTACTTTGATGCTACTTTACTGTATTCTTCTTCTCCACAATAATTCACAGGGAAATATCACAATTTTCACTCCCTACATTAATTGAATTTCCCTCGGGATCAATAAAGTTACTATCTATCTATCTATCTATCTACTTGACAGCAATAGTTATTTTCTACAAATAGAAATTTTGCATAAGAAACATATGATTATAAAATACAGTGTATTGTTAAAGATTAAACAGTGGCTGGAGTCTCATGTCATGTTTCAGATGTCTAAGATTTGTTGAACAGTTCTACCAAAAAGATATTTCCCCTCTAAACTTCTCAGATGGTCTCATTTAGTTAACAGTTTGAGGCCAAAAGACACAACACAAAAACTAATTAAATACAATTTTAAAACATAAGGTGGTTGCAATAACGGTTTGCAAGCATTACCTTCTGTTAATCTTTTCACATATAGTACACCTAACTACCAAGACTTGCACAGACCATGTTTCAACAAAATGCACAAGATAACAGAACTTTTTATTAACATTTACCCAAATCCACAGATACAGGAGAGACAATGCAAATTCCAAGTGTCCGTTAAATGACAGTATTAGTTATTTGATAAGATGGTAGGTTTTGTCCACAGATGGAAAGAACAAAAGAACAAGAGTTAATGTTTAATTTTAATCATTATACATTAACCTGTTGTACCATCTAAGGTCAAGGCTGTGTGTTCACTGGTAAATTGCTCATGAATGTTTACCCGAACAGAGCAGTAATATAAACCAGGTTTTCACAGCTGCGGAACGCTATGTCCTTAAATAACACTGAGCCATAAAAACTATACTTCTCAGATACAATCTTGGGTTTTAAACATTAAGTTATAAGTATATATATATATAACTGATAACTATGATGCGAATACTAGCTAACATTGATGTTAGTCAGTGTTTAGCTGGTGGGTTTCACAAGATAGCTAACGTTACAGTCCTTTACAACAATAAATATAAAACCACATGTTGCTCTCAGTGTTGATATCAATATGCTGATTAATTTGGAAGTTAGGAAATGTTAGAAAATTAGTCTTACGGTGTACATGTTTTTGTCGAGGTGAATATCCGTGACTATCACTACAACCGGCGGCAGCATTATGAAGCTAAAGTTACTGCTGAAAGAGCACATCACCAGCATATCTTTAAAGGTACAGTGTGTAGGATTTTGTGGCATCTAGCGGTGTGGTTGCAGATTGCAGCCAACTGAGCAGCCCTCCGCTCACTCCTCCCTTTCCAAGATGCGGTAACATGAGGTGCAGAGTGCAAAAACGTGGTAACTCCGTTCGCCTCGCCCAGAGGCCATCCTTACCATAATAACACTGACACTCTAATCCAATATGGAGGCTTTAAAATGTCTACAAATTCTAATAAAAACAAATCAAACCAATAAATAAAGTGAAATAATAATATGCAATTGAAAAATGTACTTCTTTGTCATGTAGGCATTTACTGTGTCATAATTAAATAAAAACATGTTAAATGACAAATATTTAGCATTTTGTCTTTAATAAATGAAGGCATTGTTTCTAATTAATACATTAATATTTACTGGAAATTCATATTTTGTTCCTTAATGACAAACCAGGCAATAGAATTTTGCAAAAAGCGTTTAATCATCATATTCAGATCATGTTTACATTAATATTCACAACCATGAGTCATATATTAGATAACATACATTCCTAATCTATGGTCTGTTAAGAAAAAACCTTTACAGTTAATAAACTGAAAAAGCACAAAGCCATCATAAATTTGCGTATCTGGAGTGCCTACTGTGAAATTAGATAACCCAGTCATTTTTATTGTGGGCTGCCTACATTGGAAAACATGTGATTCAACAAGCCATTCAGATTTGGCTCCCCTTCCTATCTAACATGCAGTCTCCTTCAATTATATTTCCCAAGGCTTGAGAACTATACCTTTGCAAAGGTACTTTGGTATTTTTCCTAATGCTGTCAACTTTAACAACATCAGAGAATTGTTGGGTTTGGTAAATCTTGAATTCCACCACAAGAACCAACCTGTTTAAGTTTTCATGTCATTCATGTTTAACTTTTTTCCCAATAAAAATAATTCTCCACAGTAATCTTACAACCGAAATGCAGGTGAATGTTACTAGCAAAACAACTGCCAACAGAGCAGCGATGACATCAACAGAGTTGTAAACAAACCAGGACATTTTGTTGGATTGTGTCTGCAGGTGACGGGCTCCTTTATGTCTGATGACATATTCTATCCAAAACACTGCCTGGTCCAGTGGCTTCATGGGCTGATCTCTGTGCAGCCTTGAGAGCCTCTGCATGTTTTCCCTGTAAGAGGAATTGTAAAGAGCTGTCTTCAGGGCATCTGCAAAGATGTGTCTGTCAAGCTCGGCAATATCCACAATCACAGCTCCTCCCTTTGCTCTGATTCTGGAGAGATTGTCAGGCTGATCAAAGAATAAGGGAAGTCCAACTACAGGAACTCCGTGGTAAATCGCCTCCTGAACCCCGTTAGTGCCTCCGTGGGCCACAAACACTCTAGTTTTGGGATGTCCTAAGAGGTCGTTCTGTGGCAGCCAGTTGACCATTAATGTGTTGTTGCCCAGGTTGGCTGGCCTTTGTCCAATATACCTCCATACAACCTTCTGAGGCAGCTGGGCAAAGGCTGCAGCAATCTCCTCAGCAACATCTTGAGGAAGCTCCCCGACTAAAGTCCCTAAGGTCATTATAATGACCCCATGGTCTCCAGAGCTCTGGACAAACTCCTCCAGGTCCACAGGGAGCGGCTTTGAGGGCTTGCACTGAAATCCACCCATGTAGATTATATTTGGCATTGTTGGACGTGGATAATCAAAGACAAAATCATTCCTCATGAACCAGGATTTTGCCCCCAGATGCACAGGATAGTTGAATCAACAGTAGAGCAAATGTGATCAGTGACGAGTGAGGCACCATCATACTGACGTCCCTCAGAGACCTTAAAAATGCACAAAAACAAATTAATAAGAGAGTACTGCCTGTCTGGTTTACATGTTTTTGTGTTTACAGTCATCTTATAACATGAAATGCAGTGGCAAAAAATAACTAAGTACATTTACTCAAGTACTGTACTTGATTATAAGTTTGAAGTACTTGTACTTTGATGCTTCTTAACTGTATACTTCTTCTCCACGACAACGCAATACAATTTTAAAACATAAGGTGATTGTAATAACCGTTTACAAGCATTACCTTCTGTTAAAATTTACACATATAGTACATGCAACTACCAAAACTTGCACAGACCATGTTTCAACACACATTCGCACATTCCATGGCTGTTTTTACTTTACGTGTGCATAAGTTAACAGATTATTATCAACATTTTATTAACACAGGTACACAGGTACAGGAAAGACAATCCAACTTCAGAGTGTCAGTTCAATGACAGTACTAGTTATTCGATAAGATGGCAGGTTTTGCGCACAGATGGAAAGAGCAAAAGAACAAGATTTAATGTTTAATTTTAATCATTATACATTAATCTGTTGTACAATCTAAGGTCAAGGCAGTGTTCAATGGTTCATTGCTCATGAATGTTTACACGAACAGAGCAGTATGTGTGCAAATTTATGCAAAGTCATGGCTGGCAAAGAGTTAATGTTTAGTTGTAAAAAAACACACATTCATTTGTTGTGCCATCTAGGGTCAAGTCAGTTTGTTAATGTTAGATTGCTCATTAATGTTTACCTCAACAGAGCAGTAATATAAACCAGTTTTTCCCAGCCTCTGCACCCATGTCCTGAAAAAACAATTTCCAAAAAGCACTGAGCCATAAACCGGGAACACAATTTGTGCTGGTTTCACATTAATGCCTTGTGTTAAACTGTGAATACCATGTAAGATACAGGCCAACTGTCTCATCCTTGGTGGCAGGATGTGGAAAGGGGGGCAGGTGCAGCAGAGGACAACAACGCACTGCTCTCTGTCTTTGGTGCCGTGATGTAGCCCTCTCCCATGACTCCATGAGGGCTGATGCATATGCTTAAGGAAGGAAACGTCTTTGGATCACATTCAGTGATATTATAGTTGGCTCACACATAATAAGTAATATTTAGGGACTCAGTGAAATGGCTGACTGCATTATGATGGAGACTACTTGATAGGGCGAACATCAGACGTCACCATCACTGGTTCGATGTCTCAGCTGCTATCATAGTTGAAATGAAAGGCTGTCAAGAGAAGCCTGTAGAAAAAGCAGATTATGCAGTTTACAAGTCTTGAGAGTAAACCCAAAATAGTGACAGCATATAGAAAATTTGTAAAAACACATTTTCTTGTACTGTGTAGAGTAGTGCACGGCTGCCATCCTTTTGACTAAAAAGAGGCTTTCCCAATTTATTACGTACACAAATTAAAACTAATGCAGTCTGATACAACAGCCCTTTAATACATTATATCATCATGCAGTTTATAAAGCTTTTTGCTCAAACTGTTTTAGAGATTCAACTTTATGGTTATTTCTGAGTCTGCTGTTGAATTGTATTGTGTAATACTGAGAGGTGTTTCTTATATTTTGTCCACCTAATTTTTGCTGCTGTAGGGCTGCAACTACAATTATTTTCATTGTCGATTATTTTCTTGATTAATTGATTAGTTGTTTGCTGGTGTTTCCGATTAGCTTTAAAGGGACTATTTGTAACTTTCAGAAATGCTTCTTAACAGCGACACCTGTGGCCGTGAAATCAACGAAAGTCAGCGTCGGGCTCGCGCTTGCTCGCTCTCAATATACCTGAACGAGCATCACTCAACACAGTGAGGCGACACACGTCAGCTAAAACCACAATATCACTCTATATTTCAGCTGCTTGGCAGTAATGTTAGCTGACCAGACGAAGGTCTCTTCATGAACATGATTTAGATCTGATCCTAGTGTTGGCTTTTCCTGCCTAAGTGCAGGCTGAGGCAGCGGGGCTCTGCAGCGTGTCTCCCTGCTCTCTCCTCCCTACACCATGAAGCTAACGTTACTGCTGACGGAGCCAATCAAGCACCTGTGTGAACTGAAGGAGCCGCTTCAACTATGAGTCCTGGCCTTCAGCATACCATCCTGAACTCAATCATATCACTGGGTAAATAATCCTACTGTCCATAAGGAGCGCCGTAACGATGACCGTGTTTTCCGTTACAGATGCAGCAGTGAAGTCCCGTCTCTTCACCTGAACACACCCAGACACGAAAGCTAGCTCCACGCTTCTTCATGTAAATTACAGACTCCACGTCCTGATAGGTTGGAGTTTGTGTATCATGCACAAATGACTAATTAATTAACTACTTGACTAATTAAACATGATGACAAATGTGAAATTTAATGTCAAACTACCGAAAAAAATCCAGACTCACTAAACTACAACTGTTGAAACGCTCTACCACTTACTACTGCACATTGCGCTGAGGCAGAGTCGAGGACAAGGCCCCCCCGTGGCGTAGTATGATGCGTTTGACGTAAGCCGTTAGAAAAAAGTGTTCAAAAGTACTCAAAAGCTATTTTCCCCTCTGAATTTATGCCCTCATGTCTTGTAAAACATATAAAATCCTGCATCAGCTTTTGAAATGGCAATTTTCAGGAAAGGTTAAGCGTAAATTAGTGAAAAAATCAACCTGCAAACTCCTCTTTAACCTAGTTACTTTTCAAGGAGCATGTAGAGGAATGAAAACATAGTTTTATAAGTATAGTTTGCTGTTCTTTTTTATCCTGCCCTAAGTTGGGAAGATCAGTGTCTTTTCCTTGCCCTCCCCAACCAACTCAAGTTGAGGAGAAAATTAAACTTCATAAATAATTCACTGCTCTGAGAAAATAACAAACCAAATCAAATAATAATAATAATAATAATAATAGCTTGGATTTATATAGCGCCTTTCATGAAACCCAAGGACGCTTAACAAAGACATAAATAAACACAACAAATGTAACAGTAGCTAGAGGCCATAGGCCTTGGTGAAGAGGTGGGTTTTGAGGAGTCTTTTGAAGGTGTCCAGAGATGGTGCGTTGCGGAGCTCTATGGGGAGAGAGTTCCAGAGGGTGGGGGCTGTCACACTGAAGGCTCTGTCCCCAAAAGTTCTCATTCTTGTGTGAGGGACGGAGAGCTGACCCGTGCCTGAGGATCTAAGGTTCCGGGGCTGTGTGTAAGGGTGGAGGAGGTCAGATAAATACTGAGGAGCCAGGGCATTGAGGGATTTGTAGGTGAGGAGGAGGATCTTGTAGGTGATGCGGGACTTGACCGGGAGCCAGTGGAGGTGGATGAGGGTGGGGGTGATGTGCTGCCAGGGCTTGGTGCGGGTGAGAACCCTGGCAGCCGAGTTTTGCACATACTGGAGCCTGTCCAGGGCTTTGCTGGGAACCCCGGACAGAACTCCATTGCAATAGTCCAAACGGGAGGTGACGAAAGCGTGGATGAGGGTTTCTGCCACAGAGTCAGAGAGTGATTGCCGGAGACGTGAGATGTTTTTGAGGTGGAAGAAGGCGGATTTGGTGATGAACCTGATATGAGATTGGAATGATAGTGTTGGGTCCAGGATGACACCCAGGTTGCGGACTTCCGAGGATGGGGAGAAGGAACAGCCGTCAACGTCCAGGTGGAGATCTCCAACCTTCCGGAGCAGGGCCTTGGGAGCCACAACCATGAGCTCGGTTTTGTTGCTGTTGAGTTTTAGGAAGTTTGATGACATCCAGATTTTTATTGCATGTAGGCAGTTTACAAGTGACTGTGGGGGTAGCTGGGTGGATGGTTTGGTGCTGAGATATAGTTGTGTGTCGTCAGCATATGAATGAAAGCTGAGACCGTGGTGGCGGATGATCTGACCAAGGGGGAGCATGTAGATGGTGAAGAGGAGGGGTCCCAGCACAGAGCCTTGAGGTACGCCATGGTTGACTGGGGCCGGGGTGGAACTGGAGTCTCTGATGGTGACAAACTGTTTTCTGTTTGTGAGGTAGGACTGAAACCAAGAGAGAGCTGAACCGGTGAGGCCAAGGTAGTCAGATAGGCGGGTGAGGAGGATGGTGTGGGAGACTGTGTCGAAGGCAGCTGAGAGGTCCAGGAGGACGAGGATGCTGATGTGACCAGAATCTGCAGCGATGAGGAGGTCATTTGTGATTTTGATGAGGGTGGTCTCTGTGCTGTGGTGTGGTCTGAAGCCAGATTGAAACGTTTCGTAGAGCTCAAATAAAACCAATGTTCATCCACCCGGGTAGCATGTGCTTTTTTTTTTCTTTGGAAAATGGGAGTGTGTTGTGATCGCAGCGCTTATCTGTATGATGTGATGAAGATTGTGGAGTGAATCGGTCCTCTGGACCGGTGAGATGCCCCTCTGAAAACCTGCCGTGCATCGTCGGCTGTTATGTTGTCTAACAAATCAGGTGCAAAAAAGAAAAAGAAAAAAACTATATAAGCAGAGCAACGTTTAAAGGGACTTTAAAGGGACATTTAAAGTTTGTAACTTCTTACATGTATAAATCACCCGGGTCGGTGTCCCATGCGCGCTCGCATATACTCGCTCGCGTGTGGCTACGCTGTTCAGACAAGACTCCAACACAAACTACACAGAAGCACCAAAACCGCAAAGTTATATCTAGTGAAGCCCGTCTGTTGAGCAGTGTTGGCTGCGGTCGGAGGACGCGGGGGAGACCGTAACTTTGGTCTCTAGGGCCGGAGTCTCTGCTGTACTCTGCTCCTCTGCTCCTCTGCCTGCTTGCCTTCACTCAGCTCGCTCCACCTCACGTGCATGCGTGCACACTACACACTGCAGAAGAGTTAGTTTAGCTCTGAGAATATCTAGTGAATGTACAGTGGACATTTGTGCAAAAATAACTGCTGCAGCTCCTCCAGACCAACAGAGGTTTCCCATGTCTTGTGAAGTGACGGAGCTCCGCAGTGAGAAACGTTATCGTCTCCGACCGGGTGCCGGTGTCTCCCTCCGGCCGTGGTCGGGAGGCTGAGGCAGGAAAAGCCAACACTAGGATCAGCATTGATTCATGGAGAGACCTTCGTCTGGTCAGCTAACATTACTGTCATGCAGGTGAAATATAGAGTGATATTGTGGTTTTAGCTGACGTGTGTCACCTCACTGTTTTGAGCGTTGCTCGTTCATGTCTATGTAGAGCGAGCACAAGCGCGAGCCCCAAGCTGACTTTCGTTGACTTAACGGCCACAGGTGTCGCTGTTAACAAGCATTTCTGATTCTTACAAACAGTCCCTTTAATTATTCTGTATTAAATGAAAAATAATACCAGATCTGGAACTAATATCACTCAAAAAAATCCACATTAAAAAAATGACAGTAACGTTACTTTCAAGAATACTATACATTCAATCCTCTTGCTGCTGCACATGTAAAACCCTGGCGCTACTGTAGCATACCACACCACCTCAGCTCCTTCTAATTATGCTTTAGTTTATTCAACTCAAGTCATAATTTGATTATTTTTTAGAAAATGTATTATCAAGAAAGCCCACAAATCAGCTTAATGTCAATAATTCGTGCCGAGAGAACTTCTCACTCTCTGTAACTTAACAGAATACATTTAGCATTGTTAGCATTGTTAGCTAGCACAGAATGGTAACGCTAAATATGCAAGAGACTCACCAGAGAATGAAACACACAAATCATTAAATCCTCGTAGAACTTTGACCTGTTACAGCTTGTAACCCATTTTGTGACAGATTTCGTTCAGAAGAACCTTCAAACTAACTTTAATGTTGTGTTTATTCTTGTGAATGAGTCTTGATGCTGTTAGCTAGCTATGGTTCTGCTGTCTCATCCTACTCTTCCTCTAACCTGGAGGCCTGTTGTTGTGTTTCTCTCTGCAGCGCCACCACTGACCTCTGCTGGACAACAACAGCTACTGCAGGAAAGAGATGGCTACTACTGGAAACCCCCTCATTATAGGCTTCTTTGAGTGGGTTAAATATTAAGATGTGAATATTAGCAGGTCTAGTATCAGTGCCTTGCTTTTTTAATCAATTAAGTCAATCATGTTCATTATTTACAAATGTGATAAGATAAGATAAGCAATATCGTTGATGCAATATACACCTCAAGTGCAACTACCTTTGTTTACATTTATTTATTTATTACATCTACCCTACCTGTTTTACAAGTGCAATTACCTCTGTTTACATTACATCTATTTTTATATTTTATACCTCTAGTGTAACACTTTTGTTTATATTTATTTATTACATCTACTTTACCTGTTTTATTTGCTTTATAACTGTGTGTGTTTTACCTGTTATATGTTTTATCTGCCTCGTTTAGTCTTGTCAAGTATTTGTTTTAAAGCACTGACCAGAAGTGGCAACTGTGAATCTCGTTGTATTTAATTTACCATTTACGTGATACTTTAATCCTATACGGAAGCTTTAAAATGTCTAAAATGTCAGTATCATAATTAAATAAAACATATTTAGCTTTTTGTCTTTTTTTTTTTACAGGGAATCCACCTTGAGTTCCTTAATGACAAACCGGGCAGTAGAACTTTGCAGAAAGCTTTTAATCATCATATTCAGATCATGTTTACATTAATATCCACACCCATGAGTCATATATTAGCTAACACACATATACATACATACACACACACAAATGTAGTGCACTACCATGAATTAGTGCCAAATAAAATCATGTAATAATAACATAATAACACAATAACATCATAACACAACACACGATAAATAAAACAAGCTATAGTAATGGTAATTTAAATTAAAGTTGGGCAGTGGCAAAATGCCTCATAAATTTGATTAAATCACATTATTTAGTAATTATTTTTCTTTTACGTCAAGATGGGTAATAACACTGTGTATATATTTATCAAGCATTGTCCTGCAAATTTTATATATCAAACATCACTATATCTTGTTATTATATGACATGATTTTATTTGGTATATATATATATCTATAGATATATCTATATCTATACCTATATTGATATATAGGTATAGATATAGATTTATGTATATATATGCTGTATATAGATCAATATATACATATACTGTACATATTCATATACATATATATCAAACATCACTATATCTTGTTATTATATGACATGATTTTATTTGATATATATATATATATATATATATGCTATATATAGATCAATATATACATATATATCAAACATCACTATATCTTGTTATTATATCACATGATTTTATTTGGTATATATAGATATAGATGTCTATATCTATATCTATATCTATACATTTATATATATAGATATAGATATATATATGCTGTATATAGATCAATACCTATATAATAATACATATATATCAAACATCACTATATCTTGTTATTATATGACATGATTTTATTTGGTATATATACATATATACACATATGTATATATGTATATATGTATATATATATATATATATTCTGTATATAGATCAATATATACAGTATAGCCTATACTGTATATAGGCTCCTCCTAGGCTGTGAGCACTACAATGAATTAGTACCAAATAAAATCATGTCATATAATAATAACAACAAAATAACCCAACACAATAAATAAAACAAGCTATAATGATGTTTATTTATAGTTAATATGAGTTGTGTAGTGTCCTAACAGTGAAATCCCCGCTGACACAGTGCTCACCACGAACCTAACCCTCCAGCCCTTTGTTGTTGTTCTCACGCTAATGTGCGAGATCCGCCGAGCCTCTCTGCTGCGCGGTCACATTCCGCCCAGCCTTCCCCCTCTCTCTCTCTCTGCCAGCGGCCTGGTGCTTTGAGATGAGTACAAGATGTCGGTTTCGGGGCTGAAGGCCGAATTGAAGTTTTTGGAGTCAATTTTCGACCCGAACCACGAACGATTTAGAATAATAGACTGGAAACCAGACGAGCTGAGCTGCCAATTCAACGTGACCGGAGAGAAGCTGCTGATCATTCACTGCAACATCACGGTGAGTCCAGAGCAGAGGCCAGCAGACAGAGATCTCTCTGCGCACTAAGCTACCACAGCAGAGCTAACGAGCTAACACGAGCTAACACCAGAGCTACTGACTACTGACTAACGAGCTAACACCAGAGCTACTGACTACTGACTAACGAGCTAACACCAGAGCTACTGACTACTGACTAACGAGCTAACACCAGAGCTACTGACTACTGACTAACGAGCTAACACCAGAGCTACTGACTACTGACTAACGAGCTAACACCAGAGCTACTGACTACTGACTAACGAGCTAACACCAGAGCTACAGACTAACAAGCTAACACCAGAGCTACTGACTAACAAGCTAACACCAGAGCTACTGACTACTGACTAACAAGCTAACACCAGAGCTACTGACTAACAAGCTAACATCAGAGCTACTGACTACTGACTAACGAGCTAACACCAGAGCTACTGACTACTGACTAACATGCTAACACCAGAGCTACTGACTACTGACTACCAAGCTAACACCAGAGCTACTGACTACTGACTAACGAGCTAACACCAGAGCTACTGACTACTGACTAACATGCTAACACCAGAGCTACTGACTACTGACTACCAAGCTAACACCAGAGCTACTGACTACTGACTAACGAGCTAACACCAGAGCTACTGACTACTGACTAACAAGCTAACACCAGAGCTACTGACTACTGACTAACGAGCTAACACCAGAGCTACTGACTACTGACTAACATGCTAACACCAGAGCTACTGACTACTGACTAACATGCTAACACCAGAGCTACTGACTACTGACTAACGAGCTAACACCAGAGCTACTGACTACTGACTAACAAGCTAACACCAGAGCTACTGACTACTGACTAACAAGCTAACACCAGAGCTACTGACTACTGACTAACATGCTAACACCAGAGCTACTGACTACTGACTAACAAGCTAACACCAGAGCTACTGACTACTGACTAACATGCTAACACCAGAGCTACTGACTACTGACTAACATGCTAACACCAGAGCTACTGACTACTGACTAACAAGCTAACACCAGAGCTACTGACTACTGACTAACATGCTAACACCAGAGCTACTGACTACTGACTAACGAGCTAACACCAGAGCTACTGACTACTGACTAACAAGCTAACACCAGAGCTACTGACTACCAAGCTAACAGCAGAGCTACTGACTACTGACTAACAAGCTAACACCAGAGCTACTGACTAACATGCTAACACCAGAGCTACTGACTACTGACTAACAAGCTAACACCAGAGCTACTGACTACTGACTAACAAGCTAACACCAGAGCTACTGACTACTGACTAACAAGCTAACACCAGAGCTACTGACTACCAAGCTAACAGCAGAGCTACTGACTACTGACTAACAAGCTAACACCAGAGCTACTGACTAACAACCAGGCTAACAGAACAGCTAAAACTAACCCAGAGCTACTGAAACAAGCTAACAGACCAGCTACTGAAACAAGCTAACAACCCAGAGCTACTGACTAACAAGCTAGCAACCCAGAGCTACTGACTACTGACTAACAAGCTAACAGCCCAGAGCTACTGACTACACAAGCTAACCCTAGCTACTGACTACACAAGCTAACCCTAGCTACTGACTACTGACTACACAAGCTAACCCTAGCTACTGACTACTGACTACACAAGCTAACCCTAGCTACTGACTACTGACTACAAAAGCTAACCCTAGCTACTGACTACTGACTACACAAGCTAACCCTAGCTACTGACTACAAAAGCTAACCCTAGCTACTGACTACTGACTACACAAGCTAACCCTAGCTACTGACTACTGACTACAAAAGCTAACCCTAGCTACTGACTACTGATTACACAAGCTAACACCAGCTACTGACTAACAAGCTAACAGTCTAGAGCTACTGACTAACAAGCTAACAGCCCAGCTACTGACTAACAAGCTAACAGCCCAGCTACTGACTAACACGCTAACAGCCCAGAGCTACTGACTAACAAGCTAACAGCCCAGCTACTGACTAACAAGCTAACACCAGAGCTACTGACTTACAAGCTAACACCAGAGCTACTGACTTACAAGCTAACACCAGAGCTACTGACTAACAAGCTAACACCAGAGCTACTGACTAACAAGCTAACACCAGAGCTACTGACTAACAAGCTAACACCAGAGCTACTGACTAACAAGCTAACACCAGAGCTACTGACTAACAAGCTAACACCAGAGCTACTGACTAACAAGCTAACACCAGAGCTACTGACTAACAAGCTACCAGAGCTACTGACTAACAAGCTAACACCAGAGCTACTGACTAACAAGCTAACACCAGAGCTACTGACTAACAAGCTAACACCAGAGCTACTGACTAACAAGCTAACACCAGAGCTACTGACTACCAAGCTAACACCAGAGCTACTGACTACCAAGCTAACACCAGAGCTACTGACTAACAAGCTAACACCAGAGCTACTGACTACTGACTAACAAGCTAACACCAGAGCTACTGACTACTGACTAACAAGCTAACACCAGAGCTACCGACTAACAAGCTAACACCAGAGCTACTGACTACAAGCTAACACCAGAGCTACTGACTAACAAGCTAACACCAGAGCTACTGACTAACAAGCTAACACCAGAGCTACTGACTACTGACTAACAAGCTAACACCAGAGCTACTGACTAACAAGCTAACACCAGAGCTACTGACTACAAGCTAACACCAGAGCTACTGACTAACAAGCTAACAGACCAGAGCTACTGACTACCAAGCTAACACCAGAGCTACTGACTACCAAGCTAACACCAGAGCTACTGACTACCAAGCTAACACCAGAGCTACTGACTAACAAGCTAACACCAGAGCTACTGACTAACAAGCTAACACCAGAGCTACTGACTACCAAGCTAACACCAGAGCTACTGACTACCAAGCTAACACCAGAGCTACTGACTACCAAGCTAACACCAGAGCTACTGACTACCAAGCTAACACCAGAGCTACTGACTACCAAGCTAACACCAGAGCTACTGACTAACAAGCTAACACCAGAGCTACTGACTACCAAGCTAACACCAGAGCTACTGACTACCAAGCTAACACCAGAGCTACTGACTAACAAGCTAACACCAGAGCTACTGACTAACAAGCTAACACCAGAGCTACTGACTACCAAGCTAACACCAGAGCTACTGACTACTGACTAACAAGCTAACACCAGAGCTACTGACTACTGACTAACAAGCTAACAGACCAGAGCTACTGACTAACAAGCTAACACCAGAGCTACTGACTACCAAGCTAACACCAGAGCTACTGACTAACAAGCTAACACCAGAGCTACTGACTAACAAGCTAACAGACCAGAGCTACTGACTAACGACTGAACCAAGCTAACCTCAGCTAAAGAAAAACTGAAGCCCAACATAATCATTCAACCGCCTTGAGTTGCCCGATGATGTTCGTTTGCAAGTCGTAAACATGGGAGACTTATATCTAACACGATGCTGCAGTCATACCCAACCCATTTTTAACTTTATGCCACGCATCTTCAGTCACAAACTGAAGGTCATTCATGATTTAACAACTGTATTAAGGTCTAATTTAAGGTTCAGCGCAGCACTCCACTTGTCTTCCAATGCTGGAGATGCTCTACAGCTGGCAGTAGACAAATCATTTTATTCAGTGTGTGTCTGTGTGGGCTCAGACATTCGGTCTGAAGTATTTATAGCTTTGGAATAAACTTGAACATTTTATGTAGATTAGAATATCCCTGGGCAACATTTTGGTTTGGTGGTTCTCTGTTAATATCTGTAGACAATAAAGCCATTAACATACAGTACAAGCATGACCGGCTAAATTCCCATGTCCTACTGTTGACTCTGTTGCAGGAATCTTATCCCTCAACACCCCCAATATGGTTTGTTGACTCTGATGATCCTAGTCTGGCTGAAGTGTTGGAGCGCTTAGAGGATGTGAGAAAAGGCAGCACATTGGTAAGTTAACTGATGTGGATCCAGCTTCACAGAGGCTTGCTCAAAATGTCACATAAGGTTACTGCTGTAACAGTAGAAACTTGGTAGAATTGCAGTTTTCACTATAGATGTCTTCTCTTGCTGATTTCACCCACAGCTCCTTCAGCAGTTGAAGCGCCTCATTTGTGATCTTTGTCGGCTTTACAACCTGCCACAACATCCAGATGTAGAAATGCTCGACCAGCCTCTACCCGCTGGCCCGATTACCCAGGAGCGAAAGGTACTCGCTTAAAGCAAGAGCAAAATTCAATCTCTTTTTGAAACTCAATGTCTGTCAACTCACAATGTTTCACCACGCTGCAGCACGGGCCAGCAGATGAGGTGACATCTGAAGAGGAAGAAGAGGAAGAAATGGGAGAGGTACCAATGTGTATTAATGATATTCTTCATAGCTTAATTAGTTTTACATCCTGTTTCTAAACATAATTGACACACTGACAGCAGGACATTGACCTGGACCAAGACCTGGACCATTACGACATGAAAGAAGAGGAGCCAGTTGATGGAAAAAAGTCAGAAGATGACGGGATAGAGAAAGAAAATCTGGCCATCTTGGAGAAGATTCGTAAAAGCCAGAGACAGGATCACTTGAATGTAAGTGCTCTTTGAGGTTTTCTTTATTAAGCAATAGAGTGGAGGAAACTGCAAATTCTCTTTTAAATGTTAACTTTTTGGCAGCAACCTCAGTGTCACTCACCCCAAAAACATGGGAGTCTCTGGATTTTATTGAATCTGAATCCACTTATTGAATCCAAATCCTTTCAAATACCTTTATCAAATCTAATGTGTTTTCACATTTGTAGGTAACTGAAGTTATACAGAATTAAACCTCAAAGAATCAATTTAGATCTGTAATCACCTTTTGTTTGCTGACAAGGCCAAAACTCTGTACTTTCTAGTGGCAGCCCAAAATAATATACACAACCTGAAAATGAGACGTTGGATCAAATTCCTATGTCATGGATCGTTTGTTTTCTACTCCAGGGATTCTCAAACATTTTGGGGCCAGGGACCCCTTACATGGGAGACCCCGTCATAATCGTAACACTAATTTAGCATTATGCTTACTACCATTTGTATTCTAAAACTTTTCAACCTAAATACCTCAGACCTGTTTCATAGTGATAAACAGAAACGCATTTATACCGCTTATATACTTTTTTAAGTTAATTCTTTTCTCTTTTTTTTTAAACAGAGGGTCATTTTATTCAACGTGAATTTGGACTCAACATGACGGCATTTATAGCCTACATTTCAAGTAATTGATGTAAGATCGAAGATTTAAGAAAATAAACAGTTGTAAGACTCACATAGTCCTAATAAATCCAGATATCTAAACTTACCAGTCTAAAGCTGACTTTCATGAAGTGCTTCAACTTAAAAAATAATGAACTCATTGCTGTGTGTCACAAACATATCAAAGTTTCAGAAGCTAACGTGGTTGGGAGTAATGGACACAATATGCTTCTTTTATTGGTGCAAATAGTCCCAATCTGTAGATATGTACTTTTTAATGACTGATTTTGTAATCTATAGCAAATTATTTCGCGGACCCCCTGACAGAGTGCCACGGACCCCACTTTGAGAATCGCTCTTCTACACTGTTCTGTACTAATAACAAGAACGAGGAGAGATCAAAGGTTCAATAACAGATTTGTTAGCGTTAGAGTTTAGTGAATCTGGGTATTTTGCCAACCAGGAACCATTTTGCAAAATGGAACCGTTATTGAACCCAACCCTTCTCCTGGACAGTTTCACAGTACTATAGGATTATACTATAATAGACACTGGACATAAATTCTTATTTTTTATTATTCCTTCTGTCAGTTTCACCATTTTCACATCAACAGTAGCACTGCGTCCAAAATGCAGACTCATTGTTCCTTTCACTGCTGACACAGTGTGGCTGCTGCTGCAGAGGGCTCCAGCAGAATGGCTGTCCTGCAAAAAGTTTAGTTGGCTCTCAACTTTAGCAGCAGTGCACGCTGTCCTGCCATCATCAGGCAATGCAGTGGATAAAAGATGCCTGCTGAAATCAGGAACAAAATACCAGGAATAGTCCAAACTTCATCAAAAACTGAACTGATTTAAATTGCTGAATTTATTCAGATTCTATAAAGGTCAACATGTAACGGATAATGTACAGCGAGCCAGTCATTGTTGTGAAAGAAACCCCGACACGAAGCGGAGGGATCTCTCATCGCCCTGAAGGGGTTTCTTTCACAATAATGACCCGCTAGCTGTACATTATCCCGCTTATTACAGTCAATCAGATGTCGCCTTAACTTGGCTAGCTTCATGGCTTCGTGACTCATGACAGATTGTCTTGATGTGTCACAATCATATCAGAGTTTCTATTTGGCCCAAAGCTAACATGGGTAGGGGTAATAGAAACAATACGCTTGCTTTATTGTCGCAAATGATCCCCATCTGTAGATATGCACTTTTTAATGATACAGCACAATTTTATAATTTATAGCTAATTATTTTGTGGACCACCTGACGGACTGCTCTGCATCTTCTTATTTGTCCAGGTGTCCTACCATCTGTGTGATTCACTTTTGTGATTTATGTTGCAGGGTGCAGTGTCTGGCTCCGTGCAAGCCTCAGACCGCCTAATGAAGGAACTCAGGGAGATCTACAGATCACAGAGTTACAAGACAGGTGACTGCATTACCCCACAGTGGTGACCTTTTATTGTTTTAACATCTCATCAGCAGACTGACGTAAAGCTCTGTGTTTGTGTCACAGGTATTTATTCATGCGAACTAGTCGGCGACAGCCTTTATGAATGGCACGTCAAGTTAAGGACGTAAGTCTCACCTTCAGTTTGCTTTAAAAATTTAGAAATATTGTGTGGTGTTTTCTGTCAGATTTGACTTGTTGGTTTGTATTACAGGGTAGACCCAGATAGTCCATTACATAGTGACTTGCAGGTCTTAAAAGAAAAGGAAGGAGTGGACTACATTCTGCTCAATTTCTCTTATAAAGTGAGTGCTGTAATAATATTTGTCAGTTGTTTTATTCAAGTTTTCTCAAGACTCAAGGTTTGTTTGTTTTTTCTTCATATGACAGGATAATTTTCCTTTTGACCCACCTTTTGTGCGGGTTGTCGCACCTGTGCTCTCCGGAGGGTGAGTGTGTAGTGATCTCCCCCTGAAATGCTCTGAAGAAAGTAATCACTGACGGGGACATGGTCAACATTTGTTGTGCGTACAATTTTGAGATGGACTTTGTTGGGAGAGATTTACTCACAACGTTAACTTGTCCCATCGTGGATGAAATAACCCAAATGTTTCACATCGTATGTTGTGCTGGCAGCTGTTGGAGATATGTTGATACTGTGCTTTGCAACCTGATGTCCGATCCTTTATGCTTTTAGGCGCAAGGTTAACTTAATGTTATGTTGCTGCATAGTACAGGCCATGTGGTTTGCTTATGAGTGGCTGCAAATTATTGTCTCCGACTCTTAAAAGTAAATAAAAGCATCGCCTTACATCAGTGCTTTAACTCTGTGATACAAATCCATCATGCATCTCAAATCATTCAGATTCTTCAATGGTTCTGATTATTAATTAATAGGCATAAACAAATGTGCCTGGAAAATTATGCTTGAATTTCTTGGTACATCCAAAAGTTGCATACACAACGGTTTCTGGATTCAAATTGCCTCTTTGTGAAAATCTCTCCCACAAGGTAAATCAAGGTATTGTGAAATCAATTTGAAGCACAACAAATTTGCAAAAAGTCCCGTGAACACTTTCTTGATCAAATGAACATACCTGCTCTAATATATGTATTATTTAACATTCATCCTTTTATTCAGATTTTCTTTTTTCATTTCAGTTATGTTCTAGGAGGAGGGGCCTTGTGCATGGAGCTTCTCACAAAACAGGTTTAAAAAGGAGTTTGATGCATCGTTATGACATCGTGTTGCTCAATGTTTAACAGCAGAATTAATGGTTTTGTGTGTGTGTGTGTGTGTGTGTGTGTGTGTGTGTGTGTGTTTTCAGGGCTGGAGCAGTGCCTATTCCATAGAATCTGTCATTATGCAGATAAATGCAACTCTGGTGAAAGGAAAAGCCAGGGTGCAGTTTGGAGCCAATAAGGTAACTGATGTCATTGGTCAGGTCTGCTTAAAATGATCGAGGCTGCACAACATGTCGTTCAACCACGTCTAAACCACGTTTATAGCTGTTTCGAATGGCCACGCGTTGAAAAGCCCGACGATGTCAGAGAGAGGCGATGAATCCTATAAATGGGGATACCCAGACCAGCGGCGCCAGAATGAGTTTTGAAGTGGGGGGGCATCCAGCTTTGGATGATGTAATACAGTGTTTCCACAGGATTTTGTGAGACTGCGGTGGACCTCGGACCCTCTAAGGGTCTCCAGGGGTATGCTCCCCCGAAATAATATTTTGTAGGCTACATTTTAAATTTAAATGCATCAATCTGGTGCACTTTGAGAACAAAATCATGAGGCTAGATCTAGGAAGAACTTTGTGCTCTTGTAAACAAATTTAATCATAAACACATTACTGTTTGGATATGAATGCTGATGGCAAAAAGTCACACTGCATAAGCATTGTCAACGAGATGGGGTCCGTGTTTCAAGACGGGCCAGTGCCGACATTGGCCCCTGGCAAAAAAAGGGAAAAGTGTCTCAAGTTAAATCATAGGTCCCATTTACACCCGTCAATTCAAGTGTCTTGTATCTGGATAAATCAGCTGTAGAGGCTATTCCCTCAGACCGTTTACTGACATAGTTAAACTTCGGAGGAGTAACGGTTGAGTACGCGTCTTGCCGTTTTATGCCTTTATTGGAGCCAATAGTAGAAAGATGACGAGAAAGAACTATGAGCGAAAAAGAGACGGGGGATGCCATGCAACAAAGTTCCCCCTCCAGACACATTACGGAAACATTACACTTTGTGTTTTTCGTTGATTGTAGTTTATTTCCTATCAAGCAATTTCTGTGCATCTAACAGAGCATAATTTGTTTTTCAGAACCAGTACAATCTTGCCAGAGCACAACAGTCGTACAAATCCCTTGTGCAGATTCATGAAAAGAATGGTGAGTAAATATTCTTAAATAGTTGGGTGTCAGTAGACACACAGTGGTATGGATCCATTAGCAAAAGGGTTTCTCTTTCTTTATCTACAGGCTGGTACACACCACCTAAAGAGGACGGATAAGGAGCTACTACCACTATGCACTGGGAACATGTCTTTGGGTCAAAGTATCTTGTTTTCTTTGGATTATTTTCCCCTCCTCTGACTTCACTGGGGGATATATCATCTTTCTCGCGGAAACCATCTCGTTGGCTCATCTGACAAGTATTCCTCCGCCCTGCTCTGGGAAAGACTTTGTTCTGGTATCACTCTGCTTCTCCCCTCAGTGTTTTAGTGAGGAGGAGGATGTGAGGGTATCACTAGTCCTGTTTTCTAAACATGCTCATTTGTCTTTAAAAAAAAAGACTTTTTCTCCCTTTAAATGTGGGGAAATGCTTTTTCTTTAGCTGCTTTGACAAAGTGGGCTTCACAACCAGTCAGTTCCCCCTCTTTAAATGGGAAATTTAACAGCAGATTGATACTGAAGCTCTTGATGTGGCACCTCACTGCACCTCTTTTTATTGCCCACTGGAAAATTAACTGGTACATAAATGCAAATATTGTAGACATATTATTCAGCAATTGTTTTTTTTTATTATTTGAGCATCCTTCCTAGACAGTTAATAAATATTTCATCTTTTGGAAGCTCATCTTAAAATTGAGATGGACAACCACTCGGTATCTTTTAGCTCTTACTTTTTAAAATATGTGAAGAATATCGGGCCAAGCAGAATCAAAATGCTGCGATGTTGTTGAACTAAGATTAACTGTTGTCTGTGAACAAATCCACCAGTGGTTGATAATAAAACCAATGGACATGAAATATCTCAGAATCTGCATGTTGCATATCTTGGGAAGAGGAAACATAGATATATTTTCACCAGAAGGTTTAACAGATCTAATGTTGACGCTCAAAAGCTCATTTTGCCTCGTTTCAGTAAACACAACGCCGCCCGCAGGCGCTCAGTTTGGCTATTGGCCTTTCTATTGATTATAGCTGTAGACTTTGGTGGCTAGTTTGATGCTGAAAATGAAGCCCTGTGTGTGCAAAGCTAACAGCGTGGTGCACAAGTAGAATCACACTGGGATTGGCTTTACAGTGGGAATAAATGAAGAGTGTTTGGATGTTTTTTTCACAACTTTGCCCAGTTTAGCAGCAAATCTGTATGTCACATCTCCCTGACATACATGGATTGTAGTGGTTTGCCGCTGCCCAGTTTAGATTTTAAACTGCGTCCCTGTTACATGACGTCACATGCAGCTGGATTCATCTCCTCAGCAGCTAAACATCCATTTACAGGGCTTCCTTTGCCACAACAGTGAACCATAAATATTTCGGTGTCGGTTTTGATGTGTAACAAGACGGGTCATTCGCAACTGACCTGAAACTCTGACCACGCAATATACCGTAGTACATCCTCGCTACTGCTGTTCCCCATACTACAGGACACACACTGTATCTATCAACCTGTCCGTTTATTTGTTAACACTGTCTGCAAAAGTATGTTTGAATGGCAACTCAGGTAACAAACAATACTTAGGAGAGGAATCTGTACATGTACATGTCGAGTTTTGGGTTATTTTCTTGGATTAATTAACGCTCTCTACCGCTGATGTTTACTCACCCACTGATCTGATGTCAAAAACAGATAATGGAATGAGCTTTACAATAATATGGGCCACGTGTTTCTTTTAATTCAAGCAATGTAAGAGGAAGATGCCATTTTAACAGGATTGCAGTAGCATGTAATGGCTCAAAACTGTACTATTTTATGCTTTTTCTTTCATCCCACATACTGAGGTAGAGTTGATTTCAGTGTGAGATCTTTAAATATTCCTGATAAAAAATATTTGCACAACTGGCAACAACATGCCTGGATTATAACAACAAACACATTCAGAGCTAAATATTTTAAAATCAGGATTTTTTTCTCTCAGCACACATCCTGTTGTTACATGTCTGATAAAGCCGAGGGGGGAGGAATCATCGGGTCACATTATGGACAAGTGTCCTCATGTAAAGGGCCTGTGTTGTCTGGACTCTGGTCAGAGAGGATGCTCAGAGACGATTGGAGTTTGATAGTCATGCCGTGGTGAATAGACTTGCACGCTTCTCTAACTGGACTGTGTTGAAAAGATTAATTTATCTCAACTGTCGATTCATTTTCTGGCACCAACCAAACACGATCAAGTCAGGCACCGTTGGCTCGCTTTGATTTTCTTTTATTTCTCATTTTCCATTTGAAGAAATTTTGACCATGTACAGTAATTTGTAAACTTGCATCAAGTTTATGAATAAAGAATTTTAAGATTATTGCTGTTTTACTGGGGTCCCTGTGTATTATTTTTCACTGTTGCTTAACGGATTGCAGATGTGTTGGGCTGATATTGATATTTCATTAAATTAATAAAATAATTTACTGCTGACTCAACTTTCATACTGATTTGATTTTGTATTAAAGTGTTGTTTGTTGTCTTACAGCCCTGCAAATCCACATCAAAGTCTTTCATTGATCAGGTTTTCACTAAACTTTTGTGTTTACAATAACGGGGATGACAAAGTAAAAAAAAACTCAGTTGCTATTGAGGCACTTGATATTGAAATCAATACAGTATCAAATCATTGGAATATAGTTACAATTAGATAAACATCCACAATCCCTAGAATAAAAAAATATTTTATCCGGTCATTAACCGGTTGACATGTTCAAATCATTTTCTTTCAAATCTACCTGGTTTTGAATTGTTTTTATTATTATAACAGGTGGTTGAAGAAGTATTCAGATCCTTATTTGAACAATACAACTATGTACAAATACTGCATTACAATTACATCCTGCATTCAAAATCTTGCTTAAGTAAAAGTTCAGATGTATTTTCAGCTAAATTTAGGCCTACTTAATATAACGAGTAAAAGCACTCGTGATGAATGGTTCATTTCCTAGTATTGTATATTTATGATAGTGTTATTATAACTAAAGGGCAGCTTCTTGGTTGTAGTTGGTCAAAGTGTAATCCGCAAAAGTCTTAATCATTTAAAAACTTGTTTTATATCCATAGTTGAGTCCTAAAAATCAGATTTTATAGTGCAGTGAGACTATTTCAACCTGTTTTTAAATTTATATCAAAAAATAATTAGTGTCTGTATTGAAACAAGGAAGAAGAAAAAGAATATTTTCGCTTTTTTTAAGAAAATAAAACTTCGACAACTCAACTCCAGGCTAAAATGACTTCATAAAAGGGAGCTTTGTTTCACTGAGCAATGCAATATGTTTTATATGAAACATAATCTGCAAAATAACTAACTAAAGTAAAGTACCAGAACCTCAGCACTGTACTTAGCCTTAGTACAGTACTTGAGTAAATATACTTAGTTATCATTCAGCCATGACAACAGTAAGGAGCATCGGCCCAAATCTTTCCTAAATCCTGTGAAGCAGAGGTCAATCACAAACAGTTGTTGTACATCCCAACCAGTAACATTAAACCTCTTACCTGAGTCTAACTACAACATGCTAAGGAAAATTATTTTTGAATTAATTGTATTTTCAAGTCAGGTCCTCAAAAGGAAAATATTCACAACAGGTCAGTTGTTGTTTATGTGTTTAACAACACATCAGTATCCATCAAGAGTACAGAGATGCTCACACTACATTTGATTTTCAGTCAGTTTTAACCAATAAATAAATCAGATTTGGTTGATTTGGCAGATGAAGCTTTGAAACATTTTTTTTTTTGGGATAGCAGGGTGTTATATGTTAACTGTATGCTGCTATCTGTTATTTCATCAGATAAGAAAACAGTCTTGTTGTTTTTAAGTCTTTTTTTCATTCTTTAAAACGTAAAGATCACCTAATATGGAGACTACAGCGATGCATGCAAACTCATCAAATAACAAAACAGGATGCAACAAGAACTGTTTAATATCTATTAGGGTAAGACCAAATAATACAAAAGTAATACACAAAAATGTATTCCTCGTTTACTTCTTCACTCATGGAGACACAGCCTCCTCAGACGCTTCATTCACCTAATTAGAGCAGGTTTCTATTGAACGTGTTTATCCATGGCAAATATTCACCTCACCTCAAGTAATTATATATTTATACCTAGTCGTGATATAGTACATGATAATACATATCAAACACCATACAGTATATGTGGGAACATGGGGGGAGTTGATGGTAAAAAGCTTTCATACAGCAGCGTGAAATGTTAGTAGTTAGTAGTACTGTAGTATCCAATGCACTGCAGTTCCTGCTGCACGATAACTATACAGCTGTAGTTTCCATAATCACATTAACTGTGCTGTATGTACATTGTGGCAAGTTTGGACTGATCCAAAATTCACCTTGATAACTCACTACACACAGAGAGAAGGAGCTTGTTTGTTTGTCTTTGTGCAGACTTCACATTTAACTTTACAGAACTGATCAGCTAAACGTTGTGCATTTGCTAACAGATGAGCGTGTGGATAGTACGGTTTACAGGGTTATACTTCATAACTGCTGTAGTGCATCTGCTGGTGAAAATGTTATGCATTTGTAAAATCATATTAACTTAAAAACAGGCCCATTTTTCTAATTCATAACAGTTTATGTTATGGCCGTTACTCTTCATGTCTATGTTTGAAGCCTGTACAACAGGACCTCACTAATACGTCTACTGTTTAATATATTTATGTTAGTATTGCTGCACTGTGATCTACTGTATGAGGGGTGGAAGTAACAAAAATGTATTGATTGTGATGAAAATGCATATTTATTGAAAAATGGAGTGATAAATTAACAAGTGATTTGACTAATTTAAAGCTGATTTGAATCATTTTCCCCGTCTTACATTCATCATTCACAACACTAAATTGCCATTTATCATTTAAGGAAAGTGGCTTCAAGGGTGCAAGTAACAAAAATAATTGAAGAAAAGGTGAATTGATGAAAATGTATGTGAATTGAAAAATAGAGTGATGAATTGATGGACATTTTATTTGAAACAGTGTTGATCTGATAATCAACTGTCGACCAATCGTCATTCACAACACCCAACTGACATTTATCGTTTACAATTTGTGTTACTTCTGCTCTATCAAACACTCTGTCAATCAAGTTTATCAAATCAATTGACAATTTATCACTCTATTTTTTAATTCACATACATTTTCATCACTCCCATTAATAATTCATACGCTTTTTCATCACATCCCTTTTCTTCAATTCTTTTTTGTTACTTGCACCCTTGAGGCCACTTTCCTTAAATGATAAATGGCAATTTAGTGTTGTGAATGATGCGTGTAGGACGTGGAAAATGGCTGTTTTCACCATATCGCGACTTAAATTTCGCGGTTTAAATTAGTCAAATCGCTTGTTAATTTATCACTCCATTTTTTCCACATGCGTTTTCATCACCTCCATAATTATCAGTGAATTTCTGTTACTTCCACCCCTCATAGTGATCCACTGTGAATTTGGTTTGCACTGATGTCAACAGGTAACCCAGTGCAAAACATTATCTAATTTATTTTTTAAATTATAATAAAAAAAAATTCTGTTACCCACAGCCATGGAAAGACACAACGAACATGTGCTTCAAACTCATCCACACATCATCCAAAAAATACACAAAATAATAGGTTGGTACAAAAAAACAACTAAAATGTAAAACAACAAACAGCCTATTGAATATCACATCACAATCAGACAAGACGACTCACAGGTTTTTTGAAATAACGAGCATTCAGACACGAATCTTCACATCTGTTTCAAGTCTAATACTGTATTACTGTAATAAGAACCATCTACTGAACCTCGAAGACTTGAGTGACACGGAAATCAACATGACACTTTCTCTGACCGAACGGCGACACACACAAATATCCTCTCTTTCAATTTCACCTCATAAAGAAATAATTGGCTTGAATTTTATATTTTCTTTTATATAAATATCATATTACACCTACTCATAGAATAACACCAACAGCCACGAAATGACACACTGAAAGGCCTGAAATCCAAGTAGTCATTGAAGCTTTTACATGTAGGGGGAAGTGGGAGAATTTGGGGTGAAAACATCCATCACTTCATACAATGCTATGACCACCTACAACAATGATTATTAATATTTACTGTATCCAACCTGCGAAGTGTTTTGGCTTTCTTTCACTTTTCACCTGTACAATGTTGATTTGGAATGTTTTATCCAATGAACTTCAATCCTAAATGCTGCATTTGCTTCACTTTAACATGTAATAATAATTCATTTCACTGAAATCAACCCGCTAAACACGTAACCAGAGCCTACTGACGAAACCAAACACCCCGGACGGTTGGATAATGGTGATTAAAAGGAGACAAAAGCCCTACATGTTGACACTGTAAGGGCTTTACAGTCAGAATTTAAAACCAGCTATCACATCTTTCCTGAGAATGTAAAACAAAAGTTGAATTACAGTGAAAAGTTAAAAAAAAAGGAACACTATCAGGTCACCACAACATGAACTTTAAAAGGTTTTTAAAGTTTTTGAGTTGGGAAAATAACTGCTTGATACATTTTGTTCTCGATTAAATTATGTTTGAGACAAATTATTGGATTTTTTTTTTTTTTATTAATCCTGTTCAATTTTATTTTTTTTATATTTTGAAATGCTGCCTCTATTGCTGAAAGTTCAACTTTTCTTTTTCAACAAAAAATTAACAAAGTTTACATACAAAATAATAAAAAAAAGATTAGCCAGTATCAAAAGGAAAATATGCTCATAAATAAATAACTTAACATTTAACTGTACCCTAACCTTAAAAGAATCGTTTGATATATGGTGCCTTCAAATGGGGTGGTGTTTACCGTGTTCACGAGAAGAGTCCATATGAACGCCCCCCTCATGTCGTATTCATGACCTCGTAAGTGGAAAGTTTCTGAAAGCTCAGAGTTCACGAGTTGTGACGTGTTTGTTGACGTTGTCAGAAATGGCGGAGGCCTTGGAAGATAATTTTTCAGTGCATTATAAGTTAATATATGTAATTTTAGTGCATTGTTTTTCTTCGTAATTGTATAATCGGTCTGAGGAAAATGTTGAAATTCCCAACGGCCTCATCTTTTTCCTCTGTCATTATGCCTTTGCATTTACTACATTATGCTACTTGCTTGCTAGCTTGCTAAATTGTTAGCCTCTGTGGCTTCTAGATGCCGACAGTAACGTTAATAATGCCGTTGCTTAGCAGCGGTGTTCTCACGACTTAACCACTTGAACGCCGAGCATATCGTGTACACGACCTTCCATGTTGTAAACACAAGCTCACGAGTTTCACTTGAAGGCACCAATAGAAAGCAAATAAGCGTATTTCCCAATCGCTGAACCATCTCTTTAATGAGACTCGTCAGCTGAGTATGAAGAAGCTACAACTAATGTTCTTTAGTGTTTGGTGACCTTCAAGGCTAATGAAAGTAATCACTTTTAACAATACAGCTACTACAGTACATAAATAAACACATTAAATGTAATGAAAAGATGTTTTAAAAGAGTGACACAGGTAGAGGCAGAGACGTCACTGTGCTGACCACAGATGAACCTACCTGAATAAACTGATGAAGCTCAGGGGATTGTTTGTAGCTATATTATGTGTCTCCGTTGGAAAGCAACATTGACCAGCTAAAATAGAGCAGCATAAGAGATAAAAAAAAACAGCTTTTTAAATAACTGGCTGTTGATTTAAATGTGAACTGACTTAAATTATGAACTCCCACATGTGTCAGAATTCAAACTTCCACCAAAAAAAAACATGACTCTTCTCTACGTTGTTCTGGTTGAATTCAGCTTGTACAGTGTTATAATGAAGGGCACCTAATTCTGAATTGTGTTCTTAATTGATCCCTTTTTATCTCTCACACTCGGCCCCCTCCTCTGCCCTACATCGGGTCGTCGTAGTTGTAGGTGGGAGCTGCTGAGTACTGGTTCTGGTTCTGCTGCTGCTGCTGCTGCTGCTGCTGCTGCTGCATCGCTCCCTGCGCCGCTCCCATGGCCGCCTGCTGAGCCGCCTCCTGGACGTGGGGGTTCTTCCAGGCCCCGGTGGCCCACTCCTCCTGGGCCTTACCCATGCTGCCACCGCTGCCACGGTAGAGGTTATGCACCTGCAAAAGAAGGTGTTAATAGCAGTAGTGTCTTTCAGGGAAAAATGTCCACAGCAGGAAAGTTAAACTGAAATTAAAACACATTTTTGCCAAGAAGTGAAGAAGAAACAAGTTATATTTATTTTTCTGCAGTGATAGCGCCCCCTACATCAGTGTTCTTCGAGTGGCATGAATTTTTCGTACTACTAATGATGTTGGGACTGTAATTAGATTGGTGCAATATCTGTGTGGGCCACCAAGCCCCCAGGAAGTGTGCCAGGCTTTGAAGCAAATTTTCATAGTGGCCAGACAGCGGTACTACAACTTCCACGTCCATTGGGCCCAAAATGACTTTTTCCCATAGACTTACATTGGGAAAGAGACATCTTTAACTCAGCGGATCATTTTTTTTTTTCTAGGTGTATCAACTTCCCAGTATGAACACTGGAATAGCTCTTATTTAAATCATTAGGTCCTAAAAGTTTTAAAATGCACCAATAGCAGAATCCAGATTTATTTTCCTTCCTCCGTTCATATGAATGAGACCAAGACCGAGGCTGGAGCGAGGGCTGGGATACGGAGTTAAAGAAAATGCTACTGCGCCTGCTCTTTGGGCCCAATGACTGCAGAAGATTGCCGGAAGATCCGGGTACTTTATCACGCAACAGTTCATGCGCCACTGAGCTTTCATAGGAATGAACGAGAGCCCGCCTACAAGGCTGTATCCAGTTTTTGTTTTTATATAATAGTATCATATTAGCGGTATCATTTTAGTTTATTTTTATTACACAAAGAGGGAGTAGAACTAAAATTTCAGTTTGACCTTAAAGAGTCCTTTTCTAAAAAGTAGGGTAGAAATGTAACGGTCACCTTTGTGAGGGCAATGAAGGAGAGTACAGCCACCGCAGTAAACATGATGGTGGGAATCAGCATGACCACAGCTGAGCCAACGTTGGTGCTGAAGAAGGTGATGGTAGCCAGCCAGCCACTGATGGGAACAACAACAGAGTTAGTAATATCTCACACCAATGGCACTCATGACCTATGACAATGCAGAATTGTTAAAAATGATATGTAATAATTGGTTTAAGGCAGAGGTTTTCAAATGGGGCAGCGCACCTCCTGCCGCAGGAAGGCGTGGGAGATTTTAGGGGAGGATACGGAGGGATGTGAAAGAGACAGGTGCTTGCCGGTGCAGTTAAGGTACTTTAAAACCCTTAGTGCCAAAACTCACACTCCTCCTCAGAGTCATAACTCTGTGTGTGACTTATACTTCCCGTGGATAGCATTATCTCTCCATCAAAAAATATGCAAACCCAAAAACCTGCTTAGAAATCATAGAAAAAAGACGCTCCTTATAATGTATCAAAGTAATGTGATAGTGGTCTGTACATCCATGAGCACATTGTAAACAGGGACTGCTAATAGATAATTTGGCATATTTTTAATGGTGCCAATTTGCCAAAATGTGAACAAATATAAGGTCTCAATATTGTTTGAGGTGGCCACAGTGTCAGACTTTGAAATCCTCTAGTTTAAGGTAATATGGCACACTATTTGAGGGTTTTTCTAAAGGTAAAAGTCTGATAACTGTCAGGGCTGGATTGAACCCATGGGCCGCCAATTGAATAGGCCTGCTGTACACTAACCTATTCTCACCTTTCAAAGAACTGTGCTGTGTGTAAATAATAAAGGAAACCTTCTGTTCAGTGCTAGGTGTGGTACAGCACACTGAGGTGATGGAACATTATTAGGGCTGTCAAAGTTAACACGATAATAACGCGTAAACGCAAATTTGTTTTAACGCCACTAATTTCTTTAACACATTAACGCAATCTGTAGCAGGCTCAGTTTTAAAGCTAGAGTGAAGATACTGTCATCATATGAAACTAGAAAAAACCTAGAATCCACTTGTACCAACCATGTCGCTAAGGAGGATAAATAACGCTCCAAACTTACGCTAAATTTTGGCGAGGAAAATCTGGCAAGGCCATTTTCAAAGGGGTCCCTTGACCTCTTACCTCAAGATCTGTGAATTAAAATGGGTTCTATGGGTACCCACGAGTCTCCCCTTTACAGACATGCCCACTTTATGCTATTCACATGCAGTTTTGGGGCAAGTCATAGTCAAGTCAGCACACTGACACACTGACAGCTGTTGTTGCCTGTTGGGCTTGAGTTTACCATGTTATGATTTGAGCATATCTTTTATGCTAAATGCAGTACCTGTGAGGGTTTCTGGACAATATTTGTCATTGTTTTGTGTTGTTAATTGATTTCCAATAATAAATATATACATACATTTACATAAAGCAAGCATATTTACCCACTCCCATGTTGATAAGAGTATTAAATACTTGACAAATTTCCCTTATAAGGTACATTTGAACGCATAAAAAATTAATTTGCGATTAATCGCTATGGACAATCATGCAATTAATTGCGATTAAATATTTAAATGTATTAACAGCCCTAAAAATTATTAGTATGAAGTATGAAAATGATGTGAATCATGTGCTCGGGCATATACCGTCACTTCTGGGAGATTTTGGAGTGAGAGTGTTAGACGGTGACTCTCCACCACTATAATCAAAGATCCAAATGGGTGAATATATTTTAGAAGAATGGTGTTTGTTTTCTTTAATTTGTCTCCCATCTGTATTTACACTTCATATCAAACATCTCTGTGTTTGTCAAAGCTCTTACCATACTCCCCAGCCTGGAATGCCAACAGTCTGGATGATACTAATCACCACCTGGGCCATGAAGACGAAGAAGAAAGCCATAAAGTTGAAAGAGCTGTCAGTCCTGCATAGAGAGGATAATAAACGTCAGAAATGATGTGATTCAGCAGAACGACAGGTACAAAGTGTTGAGTAAACTCAGGGTGGGACCAGCTCACTTGAATGCCTTGTAGATGGGCCTGAACCAGCACACATAGGAGCAGGGGGTGAAGAGGATGAGCCACAGGAAGGCCATGCCGAAGTTGGTCGCTCCGCCACCTCCACACATCCACGCCAGGCAGCCAATCAGATTAAAAGCCAGCGTGGCACTATTCACTGTCAACGTCACAGAGAAGGAGCGAGGATGACCAAAACATGACGGACTGAAGACAAAAGCCTCCATGGTGAATATGCCACAGGCTGCATTACTCAGCAGGATTGAATCACTACGAATCTCAGCAGCTACTCAACACCACGTGTTCAGTTCTATATTAAAGCTACAACATTGCACTCACAGCACACAGTTTCTACTCTACAAGTACCAAACAGTTTGTGGAGACTAATCTACTTTTTCACCAGACTTACATTCTTGTTTTCAAATGGCAGAACCTGAATGTGGTAATGGAAAAAGATACCATGATGGTCATGTGAATATTACAATTTGACACATTACTACAACCTACTGTTATCACCAAGAGCTGCAACTAACAGTTGTGTTCTTAAATGATTAATCTGCCATTTATTTTTTCTTGATTAAAGGTACAGTGTGTAGGATTTGGCGGAATCTAGTGGTGTGGTTGCAGATTGCAACCAACTGAGTACCCCTCCGCTCATTCCTCCATTTCCAAGACTGCGGTAACCTGAGCTGCAGAGTGCAAAACCGTGGTAACGCTGTTCGCCTCACTCAGAGGTCATCCTCACCATAATAACACTACTTTAGGAGCAACGGAAGTCAGACGGTGGCTGGTGGTACCACAGTTTTGCACTCTGCAGCTCACGTTACCGCAGCTTCACAAGCGTGTCGTGTCATTCTAAGTTAATGAAAACATAATGATTCTTTGTTTCCGGGGATTAAACACTAATGAAAATATTTCTATGAATATTATATTCCATTTCTGCTTATAAATCCCCCGAAATGTTAAACACTGTTCCTTTAATAGATAAGTCGTTTAGTCCATGTAACGACAAAATTGTGACAAAAAGTTGCCCAGAGCCCAAGATGTCTTCAAATATCTTGTTTGTTTTTGGACCAAGACTCAAAGATATTCATTCTTCAATGATTTACAACAAATAAAAGTAGCAGATTCTCACATTTAAGAAGCTGGAGCCAGAGAGATTTGTCATTTTGCTTGAATAATACCTCAAAATAGTCATTTTCTGCCAATTGACTTGATCAAAACCAACCCGACCTCCTGTTTAAGATTTGTCAAGATTTAGTTTCTCAAAAGTAAAAGCAAAAAGCAAATGTGTCAAACTTAGACACAATGGAGTAGAAGCTGCTGGGTCCTTGTAGTAATCACATACAGTACAGGTACTCAGGTGTACTGTGCTTATTCAATCTTGTGAAGGGCTCATTGCATGGGTGGAATATGAAATTATTTAAAATGACCAACGCATTGGGTCTTCATCAGGGTCTCTGTCAGCAGTCAGCAGTAGCTTGCACTTTGTATTGTGTTACACTTATCAGTCCCTCTACTGATTAGTGTAACACAATACAGGTGGAGGATGGTTCTCCATCAATGTGTAAGCCTATTGGTCCAAAACAAGGAAGTGATACATCATCAATAGACAGGAGAGGAAAGGGACGGGAAGATAGAGGAGATGAGGAGAAAACCTAAATGATTAAAACAGAGATTGATCACGATATGATATAATGGGACTACTAATTCAAGGTGGACCTAATACTTTCTTTATGTAGGTCTACACATGATGAATCCCTAAATCTATAACCTGGTTCACATTGTTCTGTTCATGCCTACAAACATATTGACTACAAAATCACTATACCCTTCAATAGTTCACTATATCAAAACATAATTGTTTTATTGTTCCTGAAGTGATTTTTGAAGGAGACTTGCATATTATATTGGTTTGAGACCATATTCCACCAAGATTGAATCAACTTAAGACACAACATTTCAATTTATGCTTAAAAATGCACAAGAAAACCGAAAATATATTAACCCTCATCCTACCAACTGTTGTCCCCGCAGACCCCAGAGGTATACTTTTGTCATATCTCACAGGAGCTTTATTCTATTATTCCAGTTTTTCATGACTTTGTCAATCAATTTGTTCCTAATGACTTCATGTCATTGTTTACTGTTCCTGTTTTAAAGGTCCAGTGTGTAGGATCTGGCGGTATCTGGCGGTGAGGTTAGGAGATTGCAACCAACTGAAGCCTCTCCCGTGTGCCAAGCTTGTTGGAAAGCTACGGTGGCAGACACGAAAAGTGAATGGCGCTCTCTAGAGCCATTTGAAGCAGAGCCAGTGCGTAGAGTGTGTGTGTACGTGGGAAGTGAGTGGTGAAGCAAGAGAGAGAGAGAGCGGCAGCGACGGGAGCGAGTAACGTTATCGACTCCGAGTTTGGTTTGTCTGTTTTGGGCTATTGTTGAAACACGGCGGACTCCGTGGTGAGGATCCGCTCCCTATGTAGATAGAAACGGCTCATTCTAAGGTAACAAAAACACGATTCTTATTTTCAGGTGATTATACACTAAAGAAAACATCCATCCATCCATTTACAACCGCTTATCCCGTTAGGGGTCGCGGGGGGGCTGGAGCCGATCCCAGCCGACATTGGGCGAAGGCGGGGTACACCCTGGACAGGTCGCCAGTCCATCGCAGGGCTGACACATAGAGACAGACAACCATTCACACTCACATTCACACCTACGGGTAATTTAGAGTCTAAAGAAAACATACTTATTAATATTATATTCCACTTCTGCCAATAGATCCATCTAAATGTTACACACTAGTCCTTTAATTAGAGCTTTTTAAAAAATACCAATATATTGGGGTCCTGGGGAACCCAGTCAAAAGCACCCAATTGCAGCCTATGCAGTTAAAATATTTAAGATAGAATAGATCATATATTTGCCTTTGGTCCTAATTTAAAGTTTGACACACTATCAGGGGGGTTTAGGCACTCTGTCAGTTATTTTGAAGGATCTACTAATAATAATAATCTGTTTGTTTTTTTATTTAGATGACATTAATTACATAACTAATAATGTTTTGAGAAGATA
This sequence comes from Sebastes fasciatus, assembly GCF_043250625.1. NCBI lineage: Eukaryota > Metazoa > Chordata > Actinopteri > Perciformes > Sebastidae > Sebastes > Sebastes fasciatus. Next base: position 18,842,078 of record NC_133798.1, on the reverse strand, counting down.
GATGAACGAAATTTGGTAGGCACATGTAGACTTAAAAAAAGTCTCTTAAGGCGGTGCTCTAAACCCAACAGGAAGTCGGCCATTTTGAATTTTGTGTGAATTTTTCATGTATTTTTGGCCATTTCCAGGCTCTGAACTTTAACAAACTCCTCCTAGAGATTTAACCTGATTTACTTCTGCTGTGGTCAGTACAATCTAAAGACCTTTGTGATGAAAAGCTCTTAAAAGTTTGAGCTTTGGCGTGGCAGAGAATTTACATGATTCGCCATTGAACGACGAACTGTTGTAACTCGACGGTATTTGGTCAAATCTGCCCCAAACTTGACCTACTTCATAGCAGTCCAGGCCTGAGGACATCTACATGGCAATATTGACTTATAGTCATAGCGCCACCTACTGGCAACAGAAAGTCTGCATTATATGACAAACATCCGATTTACATGAAATTTACATTGTGTGATCTACACTTGACATAGAGCAACATAATGCATCACAGTAAGTGGTGCAAAATTTGCAATCTGCCATTTCCTGTGCCACTCAACCCACGCAGGAAATAACATCTAACTTGTGCGTGCAGAGTCCAATGGTCACAGAAATGCACATTTGCTTCAACCGGTGTCCCGCCAGTAACCCCAGACGTGTACAGTTTATTCTTGGTCGGTAGTCCTTGTATGTTAAATATGTTGGTAGGATGAGGGGTAAACTGTCTCTGTGACAGTGAGACCGGTCAATCTGGTCTCACAGCTATACTGGAGTGTCTGTGATGCTTGGCTCTCATGCTGTTTTGGGTAAAAACAAAGTGACACAGCATGAAAACACAGAAGCCGTGTACAGGTTAACAGCTTATACCATGATGCAAGCAACATGCATGACACATGAGTTGCAGTAAAAAGATGTTGTAAATGTAATACACCACAAACTTTTACTGCAGGCAAAACTCACAGATCCATAGGTAGTAGAGCCTCTTGCACATGGTGCGACGCTGGTCTGGGATCTCATTGAAGTCTTGGTAAAAACAGGGCTTGAGGGGGATGAATCGAGGCAGGGGAGGGAAGTTGTTTTCTAGGACACACAAAGACACAGTTCAACGCAGCTGCCCAGACACCAAATACATAAAGAATTCAAGCAAACAGCTGCATGAGAGATTACAATTTGATGAATGGGTGGACTGTGTGCATAGACTCACACAACAGATAGCTTACCTGCCATGATGACCGTTCAGTATTTTCCTCCACTTCCAAACACAGACTTCAATCTCAGCTGCCTTGAAAACCAAACTGCAGAGAACAGGATATAGCTGTTTTATTATAAGTGCAACACATTGCTCTTCTTGTAGGGCCACAATCCTCCATATAGGCCTTTCCTGTGGATGCATGCACACACTTCACTGGAATAAAACACTTTAAATCCCTACATGATTGCAGTAGAAGTGGTGCCCAGCCCTTCCAGTGCATCCATTTCAGCATCATTCATTATATCGACAGAGACAAACATGTTTGCACATATTAAAGCTGTGTAATCCTCGCGGGGGGAGAAACACTGTGGCCTTGTCGTGAGTCCTAAAATATATTCACAACCTATATGGGCGCAAAATAGGCGTTTACAGGCCTGCAGAGATAACAGATTGGGCTGTGCATGACAGATATGTTTATTTATCTCTAACAGGCTATAATCAACCAGCGTCCATGTTATTTGACTATGTTTGTAAGCCACATTTCAATGCATATAGGCTATATGATGGTGGATGTGGAGCTTTGAAGGGCATCTTTCTTCAACAAAATATAGCAATTTCTGTAACGAAAAACACTCTGATCCTGGTTGATTTGCATGCATTATGATGCTAAAACTGCCCTCTGTGTGTGTATTTGTTTCAGTGATGCTGCAGTAGGACATCGTGATCACAGGGCGATGGAGAAGAAGCGTCCTTCAGCCTGCAGCCTGTGCGACACGGTGCATCGCTGCATCCGAGCAGGTCAAACTCCTCACAATAAAACACCCAGGATGCAGATTTCGAGGTTTTCTTTACTGAGGCCCCTGAATAAGGTTTATTTAAACACATTAATTATTTCCCTCCTCTTGTAATGAATGGAAATGCATTGAATAAAAAAAAGCCTTACCTCCAGTTTATTCTCGAGAATGCTGCTAGAATCCCTCCTCTCGTTTAAATAGCATCCTCTGAATTATAATCTGTATTAAAACACATTAAAGGAAGAAGCAGACAGATCCTGGCTGGGCTGAAACAAGAAATATGTTACGTTATTCCTCAAATGACGGGTTTGGGAGTAAGAGGCGGTCACGTGACGTCAGGTCTTTTCTTTACGCACATATATACCCCTCCTCCTCCTCCTCATCCGCTGGTTTTACCCGCCCGGGCTGGAGGCCGGAGGAGGCAGGAGGAGGCAGGAGGACCAGGGAGGATGATAACTGACACCTGAACCGACCAATCAGAAAGCAGGAATATTCCAAAAAGCCCCGCTCCCTCTGATGCTGTCCACAGTGCTGAATATCAAGAGGCATTATTACACAACCTGATCTGATTGGCTGCCTGTTATCACTCTATTACATATGCAAATATACAAATATCACAGCAAAACATTAAAAAGATGTATGACAGTCCTACTCTGAAGGAAAATAATATGACAGTGATACAGGGATTAAAAAAAACTTAGTGAACAGGGTGAGAAACATTTACTACTTTTTTTAGATGTTTTATTAAAGCTGCAATGGGTATAATTGGAGCAAATGTGATTTTAAAAAGTGTGCTGTAATACAATATACGTAAACACAACACATACACAAGTGCTTGCCTTTATTTACCTTTAAGGTGTGTGGTGGTGCAGGAGAGTTTTATCACAGACACTCCTCTTTGTTGCCCTGGGTTTGCAGAGAGTGTTTCTGACTCTTAGCATTTATGCAGATTAATGTAGCTGATTAATCTGCATAAATAATGTTAGGAAATGTTTTACTTAAACCTGCAGTGGGTATAATTGGAGCAAATGTGATTTTAAAAAGTTATTTTTATAAAACGGTCACTGTATCCTGACAGTAGTGCATGAGACAGGTAATCTGAAAAAAAAATCATGTGCCTCTGTGTCCTCCGGTGCTCCTAACAGCATCTGCAAGATTTCACAGACCGTAGGAAAACAACCAATCCGAGTCGAGCTGGAGCCTGCTGTCTCTGAGCAGCTGTCAATCACTCGCAAACTCCGATCAAACTGTCAAACTAGAATCAATATTCTGTTACTGTAATGCTTATTCCTCACCTCAAATATTTTCACAAACATCTTGTAGTGTACTGTTTAGCTGTAAAATGAGAAAGTATGTGACCCAGCAGCCACGTTGAGATCAGTTGAGGAAATACCAAGCATCGCCTTCCAGCCAGAGCACAGAGATTGTAGATTTTTTAAAGCCTGAAAACAGAGCCATGAGGAGGTACAGAAGTCTAGTCTTCTCTCAGAACACTTGAATTACAATATGCTGAAAGGTTATTATGGATTTTTTGCCAAATTATGCCAAAAAACTTTCTGCCTTAGTAAATGATTTAGGAACAATTTATAAACCCTTTATAATGGATGCCTCATGAGAAAGTGGAAGCCTACCATGTTTTCTAGCTTTAAGGGTAGTCAAAGTCTTCCATCTTCTGGAGGTTTGTTCCAGCTCTGTGGGTGCACAATGCTTCATTTCCATGTTTAGTTTGGAATCTGTGAATGGTTAGTAGACCGCTACCAGATGATCTGAGAAGCAGAGACGGTTCATATGGACAAGCAGAAGTAGATTTGCAGTGAGAGACTTACATTTTTTTTGGTTGCTATTATCACTTTAACAAAGGAATTCTGAATGAGCTGAAGTTGCCTGAGATTTTTTCGGTGAGATCCATATCTACAGTCTATGTGGCGAGACCTGAGAAAAGACCATAAAAGTAGTTTATCCTGCTGGAAATAAAAACATGGACACGTTTTTCTAACTGAAGCCTGGACATGAATCCTCTAATTCTTTAATTATTTTAATTTAATCTAAGACCAATTTTTGACAAATCATGCTGGGAGTTTATTTGTCTGTGCAGGTTCATGACATGTAAGAATAGGTTTGGTTTATCTAGGCCTTTTACTGACAAAAGTCTTTATGTAGGTTGTTGGATTGTATAGACTGTAAAAGGTCAGATTTTGCTTCTTAAGACACAAAAAGAGTTTTAAAATCAGATCTGATGTCAGCATCAAAATAGTCTTCAGGTAATATGTCGGCTCTGGACTGTAGGAGTAGGACAATATGCATGTCCTGTTTTGTAGTCACAAGTTGAGCAAGCAGAGTGACCTCCCCTGCCCTTTTAGTCTTGCATTACTTGCATTACTCTTGGATGCAAAAAGTTTTATTTTTAAGGGGTGAATAAAAACAACAACACACTGCCTGTATCTACCTCGACATGGCTATAAAAACCTGTATTCTGATGATACATATTTTGCCTCAAAGATATAAGAAAGGTAAGTTTATGCATGTTTGTAGCTTCTTTCACAATCAACCATGCCCTTTTTTTTTAGGGTTTTAGGGTTACTGTAATAGTTTGTTTTTGCTGTGATATTTAAAAGGCTGCTCTGGACTCAGTCCTGTATGTTGAATGCTGCTTTCAAATATCCTCGTAAATTTGAAATTTATTGGCGCTTCTGAAACATAATAGAACGAAGATGAAAAACACACACCAAACATGTATTGACGTTTATACCAAATGAAGTTACGTGCTCTTTTTCATGTATTAATCTACTGACACGCTCATCTCCGCCTTTCTACATCGCTAAATCTGCCACGTTTGTGTTTAACACTTTTCAGCCGTGCAGCGAATAATTCTACCTATTTGTATGGACCATGAACGCAGCAGTACGTAAAGCTAACGTAGCGCTTCCTGTAGTGTGTTATGAGTTGAGCAGGACTGAAGGTAACTAAGGCAACATAATGATATAAACTAGTGTCTGTCGTGTGAAACAGGTCTGTGTGCTACAGGGGTTTATTCCTCATATGTTCAGGATCAAACAGTAGTCCGATAATGGCGTGTTTGTCATCAGTAACTCGTCACTCAGCGACAGATATCTTCACTTGTTGTAGCTCAGCTAACGCTAATGCTAGTGTTAGCTTCCTCTCAGCCTGGTGAAGAGGTAGATAACAACAGGAGGTGTGACGTGTTCAATGGGACAGCACTAGATAACTGAACAGGTGATTCACAGCAAAGGTGTCAGCTCAGGTAAAAAAAACAGCAGCCTTTGTGGGACTTTTGGTGTTGCAGTGTCAGTTTTTGTTTTGATGTTTTGGCCATAAAAGTAACTATTGATGAAAGTAAGCTTAAGTGTTAACTCTTTGCCAAATTAGTAGATGATACATTTCATTACTGTTGACTTTTTGTACAAAAGTCTCATGTTCAACATTTTATTTTGGCCTACGTTTTTGTGTTTTTATTCTGTATTGTTTTTATCTTGATGTTTGCACTATTTTAACTTATGTAAAGCACTTTGTAACTCTGTTGGAAAGGTGCTATACAAGTAAAGTTTATTATGATGAGCCTACCTGAGCCAATTCACTACAGGTGCTAAACGAGCTCAGCTAGGGTAGGTGTAATGACAAGTTAAGTTTCCCTGTCAGAAAATGTCTTCCCTTCAAAGTTAAGAGAAGATGAGGAGGAGAGAAGACTTAATATGCATCGCCTTCTCCTTAACACGTGTTGGACTATGATGATGTTAGAACAGAAACTATTTCACAGAGAATTAATCAGTAGTCATTTTGATATTGATTATTAATTTTTTTTTTTTATCAAAAATGTCAAACATTTCATGGATCCAGCTTCTTAAAGGTCTTATTGATAACATTTGTATGTAGACAAATATATATATATATAGGTGCCAAATAAAAGTATGATTTTTCCTGAAAAAAATATTATGATTGTGAATTAAAGGGACTGTTTGTAAGAATCAGAAATGCTTGTTAACAGCGACACCTGTGGCCGTTAAGTCAACGAAAGTCAGCATCGGGCTCGCGCTTGTGCTCGCTCTAAATAGACATGAACGAGCAACGCTCAAAACAGTGAGGTGACACACGTCAGCTAAAACCACAATATCACTCTATATTTCACCTGCATGACAGTAATGTTAGCTGACCAGACGAAGGTCTCTCCTAGTGTTGGCTTTTCCTGCCTCAGCCTCCCGACCGCGGCCGGAGGGAGACACCGGCACCCGGTCGGAGACGATAACGTTTCTCGCTGCGGAGCCCCGTCACTTCACAAGACATGGGAAACCTCTGTTGGTCTGACCAGACGAAGGTCTCTCCATGAATCGATGCTGATCCTAGTGTTGGCTTTTCCTGCTTCAGCCTCCCGACCGCGGCCGGAGGGAGACACCGGCACCCGGTCGGAGACGATAACGCGCCTCGCTGCGGAGCCCCGTCACTTCTCCCAAGTCTTCTGCAGTGTGTAGTGTGCGCGCATGCACGTGAGGTGGAGCGAGCTGAGTGAAGACAAGCAGGCAGAGGAGCAGAGACTCCGACCCTGGAGACCAAAGCTACGGTCTCCCCCGCGTCCTCCGACCGCGGCCAACACTGTTTAGCAAGACGGGCCTCACTAGATATAACTTACCTCTACCTTTGTTGAGATCTGGTCACCTTAATCTTCAGTGAGTGTGGAAAGACCAGATAAATGGCTATTGGCGTTAAGAGCCTGGCAACGACTTGTTGTGAAGTGAATCCAATGGAACGGGGGATGGAGAATGCGACATCTAGTGGCTAAATGTTATCAATAGCACCTTTTAAATGGGAGGATTTTATGCAATTACTTGTCTAAACAACTGAATATTTTGGGGATTTGGACAGTTGGTTTGACAAAACAAGCAATTTGGTCTCTGGGAAATTGTGATCTCACTATTTTTCAAAGACCAAGTGACTGATTAGTGCATTAAGAAAATGATCACCAGATTAATTAATAATGAAAACAATAACTTGGGGGAAACCGATCTTGATAAGAGTACACAGTTTGTCACAACACACCAGTGTTTAACCAATTTCTTTTAGCCCTCACATATGTTGTCTGTCAAGACGTCTCTGCTGTGCTGTTAACACCTAACTTATTTTTTGGCTGTGCTCACCTGTGTGCCATTATATCTTATCACCTCTGTCTGCAGTGCTGGGAATGCAGCCACCGCTCCCACCTGAGGCGGTCAGAGAGCTGGTGTGCTCCTGTCTGCACAGAGACCCAGTAGCAGCAGACCTCCGCTGCAGCCTGTTTGTTGCTGCTGCACAGAACTACAAGAGGGACTCTTTGCTCCGACCATTCCCCCCGAGATACATAAGTGGTGAAAATAAGGACTTTGAAGAGCTGGTAAGACATATAGTGACAGTCAAAAGCTTTTGAACACACTCTTTTGTAGCATTTATGCTTAATGACATAATTTGTAGTGCTTTCATTTTAGATATTATAAGTAAGCAATAAAGGCAGTAAGTGAATTGAGATAAAAATGTGACTATTGTTTAGAAAGAACGCACATGAACACCATCAGTATGGTGGTGGCATGATACACATACACTTGGTGGCAGTAATGTGCTGTTAGAAGCAGTGTCGTTAAAGAAGGTGAAGAACAAGACCGCATGACGGTGATGCAGATTTAAAACATTAAAATGGCTTTGCAAATTATTTAAGAAGTAAATGTTTCAAAGATATACCAGTAAACAATGCATTTTGGTGAGAAACACTGAAAGTACATTAAATCGCTAAAAAACTCTATAGACAACTTTAAGCACAGTTTAGGAGTCACATAAAGATTTGAGATATTTTCAGTTTAGCAGGTTTATGTCTTTGTTGGGCCACTTTATGTGACTCATTAGTTGGCATGTTGGGATGCAAATGTCAGGCTCAAGTAAGCTGTTATTACTTTGAGTCAGTGTTTTCACGATACTGGAATTCCAACTTTGATACAATACCTTGAAAAATATTGATATTCAATACTATTTTCGATACCACAGGGAAAATTTAAACAACATTGAAGGCATAACATTTTTTGATTTTTATTAAAGAATAAATAATGTGTGTGTGTGTGTCAACTCAAGATTCAAGTAATTTATTGTCATTACGCAAGCACATGAAATTGCCTTTGCTCTCAAATGGCGCATTGTATTAAAAAAAAGACTACACACATATATAAAAGTAATAAATTAAGCACAAACGAGCTAAAAGATTGGTAATAAACAGTCAGCGATAATCTTCTCTCCGACTCGCTGTCAAAGAGATGAGAGAGCAGAAAGCGCAGTAGGTACTCATGTATTGATACTGTGGAAAATGAGTATTGAAACCGTTTCAAATATTCAACATTGATATATATCAATACTTCGATATTTTTGGCAACACAACTCTCAGGAATAAAAGGCTGAAACGTTTTCTGTCTACTTTACAGTAGTTTATAATTTTAGGGTATTTGCATTGCAATAAGCATGTCTCTAACATCTGATCAAAAATGCTAACACTAAAGGTGTGCAGAACATTTTGATTGGCAGTGATCATGTACTGTATATTACAGATGTGTATCTTGGTTTCTGTGGGCATGGTCATGATATAGAATCACTTATATGGCCAAATGCAAAACAGACATTTGTGATGACATTAATGCAGAGATGACAACTCGGTTTCTGAAAGACACATGGTTCAATGAAAGTAAATCTTCACACACAGTGAAAGGGAAGACGAGACCTACCGGTGGACAGGTGGGACTGCTCCTGTTGTGGCAATATGATCAAAAAGTTTTCTTCTCTAGTTGGCAGATGTGCACTCTTTGCCTGGTGTGAGAGAGTTGGTGAGACTCCGACCCAGAGAGGGAGATCATCATCTGGCGCTCACACACTGGATTCTCTCTTCAAAGAGCTTCGCTGTGAAGACGCTACAGAAAGATGAGGTACATCACTGCAAGTATAAACACAGAAATGTTTTTTTACTACTCTCTTTTTTGTTTACAGTGTGTTTCTTCTATCTCTTCCAGTATGCCAAACTTTGTGAGCTGACGGAAAATGAGGGGATCTCTGCGCCTGTGCCCGACTTCCTGTTTGAGCTGGAGTACTGCGATGAGATGAACGCCAGGTTTGAGAAGACGAGGGAAGGCAGAGACGTCTTCTATGCATTCCACGGGAGCCGCCTGGAGAACTTTCACTCTATCATTCACAGCGGGCTGCACTGTCACCTCAACAAGGTTAGTGCAGTCATCACTGCTTCATCTCGCATAGACCTGTATTATTTGATATAATAAAGAAGAGATTACTAAAGGATGAAGTGGAAATGAGAGATCCTCAGTCGATTTGGGTTTTTTTTCTGCATGTTGTGTGCAGAACTCGGTGTTTGGAGAGGGGACCTACCTCACCAGTGACCTCACCATGGCCGTCCTCTACAGTCCCCACAGCAGCGGCTGGCGAGAAAGTCTCCTGGGTCCACAGCTCAGCTGTGTTGCCTTGTGTGAAGTCATTGATCACCCAGATGTGAAGTGCCAGGTGAAGAAAAAAGGTGTGTAAACCGTGTGACTCGCAGAATAAAACACATTTTAAATCCTGCAACACTGATTTTTAAATCGCTTCCTTCCCCTTTCAGATTCTGAGATCATTGACCGCCAGCGCTTGAGAGCAAAGAACAGCGAAGGAGGGGACGTACCGCAGAAGTATTTTGTAGTCACCAACAATCAGCTTTTGCGAGTCAAGTACCTGCTTGTTTACTCTCAGAGGAAGCACATGTCCAGGTAAGAATCACTTATGGGTAAAGGATGTGAATGCTGAAAAAGTATTGATGAGCCAAATTAAATTTTTTTTTTTTTTTTCAAAGGAACAGTGTGTAACATTTGGGGGGATCTATTGGCAGTATGAAGTATGATTTCTTTAGTGTATATCCACCTGAAAATAAGAATCGTTGTTTTTTTCGTTACCTTAGAATGAGCTGTTTATGTGTACATAGGGAGCGAGTCCTCTTCACGGAGCCGGCCGCTATGTTTCTACAATAGCCCAGAACGGACAAACCGAGCACTGGCTGTAGAGAGGGCCATTTGGGTTTTTGCGTCGGCCACCGTAGTTCTCCTACACGCTTGGCACACGGAGAAGTTTCAGCTGGTTATATCTGAAACCTCACTGTTAGATGCCGCCAGATCCTACACACTGCACCTTTTAAAGCTTCAATAGGCAATAATTTTTTGGCATCATCGGGCAAAAATGCCATAATAACCTTACAGCATATTGTAATTCAAGTGTTCTGAGAAAAAAATAGACTTCTCCACCTCCTCATGGCTCTGTTTTCAGGCTTTAGAAAATCTAGCCTGTGACAGAAGACTTTGACCAATCACAGGTCATTTCAGAGAGAGAGCGTTCATATTGGCTCTGCTCCGGCCATGTGAACAGTGCTTGGTATTCCCTCAAGAGATCTCAACATGGCTGCCGGGTCGCAGACTTTCTCATTTTACAGCTAAACAGTACACTACAAGATGATTCTGAAAACATTTGAGGCAAGAAATAGGTATTAACGTAACATAATATTGATTCATATTTGATCTGCGCTGCCTAGTTTGATCGGAGTTCGCAAGTGATTGACAGACGTCCCTCATAGACGGCAGCTGGACGACTGTCTCCAGATCAGCTCTGACTGCTTGTTTTCCTCCGGTCTGTGAAATCTTGCAGATGTCTTTAGGAGCACCGAAGGACACAGAGGCACATGATTCTTTTCGGATTTCCTGTCTCATGCACTAGTGTCAGGATATAGTGACTGTTTTATAAAAATACATTTCTTTAATCATATTTGCTCCAATCTTGCCTACTTCAGCTTTAACTGAAAAGCAAATGTGCAAAATGTGCCCAGTGACACGATGTGGGAAAGCTGAGAAAGGTTCAACTTTATGCAAATGTCCTCTAAGCATACAGGAGCAACAACCACTCTGCTTGTTTTCACTCCCACGTGGAACAGAAACACAATGTTGTATTCTTCTCCACTCAACAATGTAAAAGTAATTCAAGCAAAATGAAGAAAAAGCTTCTTAAACCCCTTTCCCTCTGGACAAAAACCCCAATAACATCTGGCTTTTGTCTTCAGTAGGGAAGGTTACAACTGGCATTCATTCCAGGGACAAATGACTCTGCATGACTCTGCCCTTTTCCGGTGTGATGCTATGTGGCGTGCGTTGAAGTGAATATATAATAAATAAAATCAACAGGGATTTGTGCAATTATTCTAATTTATTAACGTACAAAACATACAATTCATATGCTGTCCTCAAAGCCACCAGACTTCATTGACAGAAACAGTAACTTTACCACACTGATCGTTATAAAACATACTTCATTCAAACTCGACAGAACCAAAATAAAACTCATAGAAACCGTCTTTGTTAGTCTTTCCACTGATCCAACAATCACCATGAGTTTGAAAAAGAGACTGAATAAGTAACAGATATAAAAAAAATAAGTAACCATGTAACATTTTCAATGGTTACTAACCCTGCTGCCGGCGTGTCCGTGACATCAAACGTGACACAGTAGGAAAAAAACAGGAAGGTCAGTGCAACAGAATGGCAGAAGGAAAGGAGACTATTGCCTATTTTTAGCAGGTTTTCTGTGTTTAAAAAAAAACCTAAACATAAACACACTAATTTTGGTGGAAAAAGGCTTCTTATTGTGGTCAGTGGTGACAATGCTAATTACCTTTGATGTAACTTGAGTGAGCTACTGGGACATTAATAAGAAAAAAGATGCATGGAAGCACATCGTTCAGGAATATAAAATACTTTATGTGCCAGTGTAGTGGCAGTGTAGGCAAAAGACTGTCCAATTGCACGTGAATATGTAAATGATGTGCTCAATGCAAACAAGCTTCAGGCTTGTGACAGACGAGAGACTTCGTCCCACTTTGTATCTGTATGTGTGAATTCACTACAACTCCACGCATTAGAACTGTTTTTGTTGATAATACACAACTATACTTTTATAAATACTTGTCCGTAGTTTGGGAATAAAAGAGGGTCACATTAAAGCCATTAACAGTTATTCAAACCTTTGGCAGAAATTAAAATATTTGCAATATTTGCTGCTGCATCTCTACAAGTAAACTAAACTTAAAGAGTCCGTTTTGGTTGGTGCTGGTAAACAAATGGTAATGTTTGTGTTTTTCTTCCTCAGACGTTCCCGCAGACCCTCCTGGCTCCTGAGACACCATTTTGCCATCATGATGAGTCTCTACATTCTGCTGCTCATATTCATCGGTGCCTTTAACTCAACCAACTTCGTATCCTTTTGGAACAGACTGTTCAGGTGACGAAACAACGGGACAGACGGCCTGGATGTTTATTATCCACAGTGCCTTCCTGATCAGAGACTGGCTCGAGGCCTGAGCAAAGATAAAAGTTTTATGCACCTTTTATACTGTTTTCTTGTTTATTAATTTTGTTGAAATGGGTAATTCTGCATTTTGAAAATGTTATGCAATGTTTCAACTGTAAATTGTTTGGTTTAGTAAACATCCTGATTTTAGATAAGATCTGTTGCTGTGTGGTTTTAGTCCAGTGAGAACACAGTCTTACTAACCAAAGAATTAAAAGAAAACAACATCTTCTTGTTTAAATAACTTCACAGCGAAGAGTCGAGCGTTAAATGTCCTTTTTGGTTTGTTAGGTCTTAAGTTAGGTCTTAAGTTAGGTCTTAAGTTCTGAGGATTATTAGCACATTAACTGATTGCATGGACTCATTAGTGCCAGCGATGCCTGAATGGCACTAATGACAATGTCCCAATTTAAATTCTTACTTTTTAATGTTATGATTTTGCATCCCTCAGTTATGGGTAGGAACCTTTTTTTAACTCATGATTTAAGTGTAATTTTAAGGTATTTAATATAACGGTTAGGTTTAATAAAGGTAGAATATATGAGGTGGCCATTTTTTGTTGTGATGATTGCTGACATGCTGTATTCATACAACGTATTCTCATACAACAGTTTGTATGATATCTTACGAGAAAGTTATTCCCCCTTTTTCATCTGTTTTCCTATGAATGTCCAGAAACACGTGTAAATTTCTGCTACTTATATGCATACAGTTCAAAATACACACCCGTCTTCACAGGAAACAACTTGGTTACGTTAAAGCAACAAAACGACTTTTAGGAAAAGATTGTGGTTTGGCTTAAAATAACTCCGGAAGTGTACTGAAGTACGGAAGTTACGTGACAAATCAACGTCTGGTTTCACATGGGACACGAATGGGGTGAAAGTCCGGTATTTTTTGAGCCATCTATCCACCCCGACCTCCTCCCTACACATTATTCGCCCGCTATCTGTATTTCCTGGTTCACGATTACGTTAATTACACACATATTGTGGGATATATATGAATTACAGTACGTTACTTTTCATAAGTGTAGCTACGAACACTGTATGAGATCAGCCTGATTTATAATGATGAAAGGCCACTGATGACCTCATTCATAATAACTTAGGATACGCTTTTATATCCTTATATTGGTAAAGGAAGTAAACTGTTTATCCACTTAAAGCTGCAGTTGGTAACTTTGAGCAAATATGGTAAAAAGTTATTTTATAAAACGGTCACTATATCCTGACAGTAGAGCTTGAAACTGAAAATCTGAAAAAATTAATGTTCCTCTGTGTCCTCCTGTGCTCCTAATGGCATTTGCAAGATTTCACTGCGCCCGAAGGAAAACAACCAATCAGAGCCGAGCTGTCTCTACAGCAGCTGTTAATCACTGATGACAAAACTAGCAAACTCCGATCAAACTGTCAAACTGATCAAATATAAATCAAATTTAGTGAACTGTTTAGCTGTAAAATGAGAAAGTTTGTGACCCAGCCGCCACGTTGAAAACAGTCAAGACAAAACCAAGCCTCATATTCATTTATCATATTTGCTCAAAGGTACCGACTGGTACCGAACAGGTTCTGAAAATTTGTTACATCTTTGGCACTAATAAAATTATACTTTTGATTTAAGTTGTTTCAAGGGTTTGAGTGAGGTTCGTTTGTTCCAAAGTGGTAGTGTCTCGCATTATTCAGACAGGCTGCAGCTGCTCCCCGCACATCAACATCTACCTGCAGGTCACTCCTTCATAATTATCTCTTGTGCTTTTCTATTGTTTTGTGTTGTATTCAAACTTTAACATGGGTTTCCTCTGACAGGGGCACATTTATTGCCGCTGGCACGCAGACGGTCCTTTGTTATGCGTTGTTTTTATCAGTAAAAAAAAAAAGTGAGACGGCTATATGGGATTGATAACAGAGGCGGCCTGCTTTGGCCCTGATAGGCTGATGTGTGTCCACACTTAGACGCACAAGAAATGTACAAAAGGAAGACAATTTTCACAGTTTTTTATGGTTTGCCATAAAACTTTTATTTTAGGACAAATTATTAACTGAAATTTTTAAATGAGTACTATATTTACTCTACACATCTTACAAACAGGAAAGTTTAAAGTTGTTGCATTAAATATTATATATATCTTCTGGTATTATATTCAGATTTGTAAACAATAAGAGTATCTTGTATTTAATAATGATTTCATTCATTTAAGCATAATTGCCTGTATAATACTGACAGTGTCGGCACACTCCTCTCTTCTCTCTGATTAAACGCTGGATATTATTTATATATCGCATTCCTTTAGTGATGCAAATGACTGACAAGTTAAAAGAAGATGAAAGAAAACGCAGGCCTTTGTTTTGGTATAAAACCCGATTCCTTCTTGCGAAATCCTTCAGATAAACGGCTTCTCTTCAGAAACGGCTCACATTTGAAGGACACAGAACAAACTGTCCATTGTTGGTCCACACTTTATTCCCTTTCTGTACAAGCTTCATTATTGCTGCCTCATAAACCGTCTGTTATTCAATAACCATCGACTGTCAGGGGGTTAGCGATGGCAGAGGGGACTCGAGGCGCTTCACTTCAGTCCTGTGAACCAGAAAAAACTCTCCAAAATGGGAACAATTCAAACAGAAGAGAGACGGTGCTAGACTGATATGATCGCTTAATACATTGTTTTACCCAAATTATTCCACTTCATTTCTCTGCCTCATTAGTTTTCTTTTTTTTAAATCTGGCTTCATTGTTTCTGCTTAACTCAATGGTGGTGTGGGTCACTCATTCATGGTTCAACATTCACTACAAAGGGAGTTCTTTGTGTAAGGCTAGACTTGAGAAAAAGATGCTTTGAGCTAAATGCTAATATCACCATGGTAACAACTCACAATGGCAATGTGCTGATGTTTTGCAGGTATAACAGGTTTACCTTATTCACCATGTTAGTTTAGCATGTTAGCACTAAACACAATGTACAGCTGAGGATGATGGGAATGCCATTAGTTTTCCAGGTATTTCATCATAAACCAAAGTATTGGACAAATAGAGCGCTCCAGGGATGACTTCTTTTTGTATACCAACTAGGAAGTCCGGATCGCTCTGGTTCCGTCGTCAAAAACACATTGGATTTTGGATTATTGCAGAAAAATAGGTTCGGTGGCAAACAAGCGTTTATGATACGTACAAGTTTTGTTCAGCAAGATAATCTTCACAAATTAATTTTGAAGTGTGAATGCAATCGCCAGAAGTAAAAAGTTAACGTTAGGTTTTAAACAACCTACAGTCACATCACATAGGGTCACCACCACTGAGCTAAAGGCGGACTAGAGTTCGGCGTGATGACGTTTAGTAGTCTCATTTAGCCTCTTGTTGGCAACCGCCTTTTTTAAGACACGTAAAAGCTGTGTTAACCACAGACCTTATTTCAGGCATCTAACTAAAAACCCATTCAAAAAACCCATTGACTTCTAGACAAGGGAACTGGAAGTGTTAAAATGCTAACTCATTTCCAGGTTTTAGGACTCATTCCTGCAGCACTCTGTCAACATTGTGACTTGATGATGGTGCTACATGAAAAGTCAGATGATTTATCCTAATGGGGACGTGAATGTCTGAACTGAGTTTCATGGCAATCTATATGCAAGTTGTTGAGATATTTCAGTCTGTACCAAAGTGACATCTCTAGAGCCTCGCTGCTAGCATGGCTAAAAACTGTATCTAACATTGTTGCATTGTGGGATTAATCAAGTCCAAATACATGGAGTGTAATCATTTTCAATAGAGAACTTTTCAAAGCAGGTGGATTTTGTGTATTGATGACTTGAATCTTATTAAACTTAACTTTGTGTCTATGAGGGGAAATGTGTCTTGCCGATTGGGCTGGGCGATAATTCAATATGATAATTTATCATCTTTTAATGGAATTGTAATGTGATGAAATCATATATCGTGATACACAATTACTTCATCTAAATTGATAACAAGCAGCACATACTGACTCAAATTTCTCAGAAAATCCAATCAAACTCAGTTAAACTGTTGTAATCTGATTATTCTGTATTTGTGTGCATGCATGTAAACATAGTCAGCGTATAGCTGGAAATATTTATGTTTTCTCAATAATTTCACTTGATACTTGTTTATTTTGCACTAAAGTTCTGAATCAAATGAGAAAATACTCCGTACTTTTTCCTTTGTCAAGCACTTAATTCACACAGGAATATACAAAATATACAAAAATATGCTTTATTAGAGTAAGTATTTATTAGAGTGTTTATTTATTGAATAACCAGAAACCATACTATATCGTGATATATATCATTATCGAGATATTAGATAACGTATATCTGGATAGAAAATTTGGGCCATAAATGCCCAGCTCTACTTGCAGGAAGGTAAAAACATAGAGCACGCACTGGCTTAAACATAAGATACACAAAACATACAACAAACTGAAAACAAATGTTAAAACACACAATGTACATCAAGTGATATAAACTGTCAACCCAATCATCAATGGGTAAAACATCACCATTGTTCCCACTAGATTAATAAAATCAAAGAAAGCACAGTATGACACGTCATTTTATTTCTCATGATTCAATAATACATTACATTTCACAGGTTTTCATTCACATTGCATACAAAACGTGATTGTTTTTGAATTTTCAAGTTATACACAAAGTTAATAGATAGCTGCCTTTTTTCCATTTTGCTACATGAACTAGTGAAGACTTCTTTTCTTTACTTGGCTGCGTTCGGACAGGCTGGGACCAAACACAGGAAATGCCCCTCAGGATGACTCTACAGAGAGAAATAGAGAGACACAGTGTTGGATTAATGAATGATTTAAGGCAGTACAGCAGCATAATGAAGAAATACATGTCGATGAGCTTTTCTCCACCTACCTGCAGGTTGTTGTGGCATACAGGATTATGAGTGGCTGTCAGGTGATTGTGCACACACTTCCCAAAGTGCTGCAGACAGGAGGAGTCGGAGGGGCTGCAGGTCTGAGGGCATGATGGAGGTTTCAACAGCAGACAGCTTGAACAGGAGGTGTGTTGGCAGGAGCCCTGGCACGCTGTCTTCTCCAGAGATACAAACCTACAGAGCAGGAAACTCAGATAAAAATGCAGCACGAGAAGATATTAAGGTAACAACGTCTTTACTTTTTCTTTTTTAGTCACCTTGCAGAGCAGATTTCAGAGGGGTTGGCCTGACAGTACTCCCTGGTGCACTCTGGGTGACAGCTCTCTGGATCCGACGACTCAATCACTGCACAAAACAACATTTGAAACACTTGCACTGCACTTGCAATTCACAAGGCATATATTAGACATAACAAATTTACTATTTACATCTTTCAAAACATGAAAATGTCTGTAATCTCGTACTACGTCTGATATCATATCAATAACAGTGACAACTGTGTTCACCATGAGGAGATAAGAGGTGTAATTATGGCTTAACTGTTAGCAGAAACCTTTGAATCAAAGGAAGCCTTGACCACACTATCAGTCTTCACAGCTCATAAACTATATTGACCACATTGGCACAGATACTAAAGGATCCTGAATTTCAGACGAAGATCTTGCACTTTTTACTAACTTACATTTATTTCACAGCTCTAGTTATTTACAAAACATATGATCCGTTTTTTAAATATAATGCCCTGCTATAGGTTGAACTGCCCAACAGTATATAAAATAGTCAAGAGAAGCTCCCCCTCGATCAGCTACAACAATACAAATCATCTTATATGCTTAGGTTGTTCAAAATCTATGAAAGGAATTATTTCTGTAAATAAATTGTTGCCAGAACTTCAATAAAATAAATAAATAAATCCTGTATTATAATTAATCTGTAATAATAAGGATAATACAATAAATATAACTCTAGCAGGAGCAATTCTACCTCATGGCTGTAATTTTATTTTGTATACTTTAAGGACATTTCTTTGGACTATTTATACATTATGATATTGCTATTTACAACATGCATTTTTGACTTTTTGTGATTGCTGCATCTTTTTTCAAATAAATTAAATTAAATTGTATCAATAAATTTGGCTCATTTATATTGATGAATGATTAAAAAGTCATCCCATTACCTGCTTGATACTAATTGAGGTTATAAACTATAATCTCTCACCTGCTTCACAGGTGCCTCTGCGCTCTGCGTCTGCTCTGTCAGCTGTTGTCGAGTCCTGGTGAACACACACCAGTCCCTCGTCACACTTGCCCAGATAGTCCCACGTCCCTCCGCAGGTCTCCCCCTCTGCTCTGGCACAGACGGGGCAGCAGCCGCACACGCCCGTCGTGACGCCGCCTTTACACTGGAGCTTCAGCGCCCGCCGGGAGGAGCAGTGTATCCGCTCGCAGGGCGGGCAGTGAAGGGCCTGAAGCTGCTGGGCTGCTCCAGAGGGCGTTTCCTGTGACCCCAAAACCCCCAGCAAGGCACTCAAGAAGAAGAGCATCCACATCCTCGATCCACCTGATGTTATCCTGAAGTGAGAACACCTTGCGGCCCCTTTTATACACACGTCGGCCCCTAACACACCAGCAAGGCTTCATAGTTTATGAGCCACAACCTCCACCCCCCACCAGCAGCCAATAGATGAGGGGTTTCCACTCTAAATACACAGTTGACATCTTATCTGCACACTATCAACAGTGTGATTTTGTTTTGAAATAATTCCTCCTTTTGAACACCTGTAAGATAAGTCTGATGAAGACTGGCCCCCTTTGTATTTGAGTCACATGACCTCTGGAAGGGGCAATTCAGTGCACACCTACAATCAGGTAATGACCTATTTCTTCAAAGAACAAAAGGATCGAGACATCAGCAGGTTATCCGATCAAGACATCTCGTAAGTGTCGTATCACTGAATAAAAACTGTGTACATAACAGTAAAAGATGACTACTGTCACTGGATATCTATTAAATTACACCGGACCTTTCAATATAAATATCTTTTTCTTTTTTTTATCTGGCTTCCTTTTACGGGGCGGCATGTAGCTGAAGAGTACAATGTGTTCACTCATAAATCACACGTATGCAGAGACACGAGGGGATTGTAAAGAGATTGAATAATTACCACCTTATTGTAACATAAAAAAGTACATTTCATCAGCAGCTAAAGCATAACATAAAAAATGAGCTGCTTTGCACTGTAAGAACGAAGCAAAGCATTATGTAGCATTTCAGTTTTTTAAATCAAAGTAAAAGCCATAATATTACAAAGTAACAGCACTTATTTGACACTATCAGATAAATAGAAATTATCTGGATAATATACAATCACTAATATCTGTGTACTGTATGTTGTAGGTCTTGAAATTATGTATTTTATGGCTGTCAATCAATTCAAATATTTAATCAAGATTAATCATAAATTTTTTTATCTGTTCAAAATGTACCTTAAAGGGAGATATTTAATACTCTTATCAACATGGGATTGGGCAGATATGCTGCTTTATGCAAATGTATTTATATATTTATTATTGGAAATCAATTAACAACACAAAACAATGACAAATATTTTGATTATCATAAAGTGGACATGTCTGTAAAGGGGAGACTCGTGGGTACCCATAGAACCCATTTTCATTCACATATCTTGAGGTCAGAGGTCAAGGGACCCTTTGTAAGTGACCATGCCAGTTTTTCCTCGCCAAAATTTAGCATAAATCTGAAGCTAGTTATTTAACCTTCGCAACAAGCTAGAATAACATGGTTGGTACCAATGGATTCCTTTGTTTTTTTTAGTTTCTTATAATGACAGCATCTTCACTCTAGCTTTAAAACCAATGCCTGCTGCAACCTAAAAATCACAAGTTGCATTAATGCGTCTTAGTTTTTTTTCTTCAAAATCTTAATCTGAGATTGCAAAGTGGTGCACTTGAAACAGGCAATCAAGCCTTTGTTTACACTCTGCTATCCTACTGAAAATATGTATTAATGTTTGCAAAGTATTCAACTGTTGTTGAAGGTCACATGAGTAAAGAATGTTCCAGAAAACAAATTCTAAAAGGATTTAACGGATTTGACCTTTAAATAAGTAGTTTGTGGGAATAATAAACCCATCTCTGTGTTTGAGACTTCATCAGCTTTCAAAACAAAGAGGCAGAGTGTTTACCCCAAACACAGGCTGCTCTTATATTAAAAAAGGTTTAAAAAACAAACAAACACATTTTAATGATTTGAGTGGCTCTGAAATATTCAATATGAGCTGTTCTGTGATGGTTGTATGTGTATTTTATCCACTAACATATCACTACAGTAATACAGAGACAGTGAACAGCAGCTACCACATTACCTTTTCTAATACTATACTTGTATATTTTATTTGACATAAATGTTGGGCACAAAAATAACACTAAAAATCAAAGTGTTTGTGCTTGGATGTGCAAAGGGAAACCCTTTGTGGGTTCTGTATCTCTGTAAGAGACTCTTTTCACTGCTGACATTTTGACTTGTTAAAGCAGGAACAGCAAAGGTGTAAATAATCACATTAACGAAGGAAGCTTTCAGGGAGATCTTCAGTTGTTCGTACTGGAACTCACTCAAACTGTTGGATCTTCAACCTCTTAATCTTTTTGAAGGCTACTTTTTGAAGGTTTTTACGGTTCATTTCTCAAAAGACTCACAGGAGCTCCAGTTGTTCAGGTCTAATAAAAGAGACCATTGAAGTGAAAATCGTTTACCCTTAAAGCAAGTTTCAGCTTTTAAAACGTTCTTTCATTGATAATTAAAGAAACCTCATCCATAAACCAAACATAATTCCATTAAATTAACTTGTTACACTGCAACAGAAATCTTCATGAAAGTTTCTCTTGTATGTTGACAAAACAACTTCAACTCAAAATCCACTTACCTACGTATTTGTTGTGTAGCTTTCGACCAAATCACACGGTCCTCATCAGCGGGGACAGTTTTAACACCTACAGTTGGCATGGCAACTGCCAGGCTGCCAATGTAAATAAGAATTTGCTCTTAATTGGCTTGCCTGGTTAAATAAAGGTTAAATTGAAAAATGTTAAAAACTGCGCAAACTCAATGTTGAGGTTTTGTTTCCGAGATCCAAATGACGTGTCAAACTCAATTATCTTGTATGCTTTAATTACTGTATTGTTGAATTATAATAACTTACAAATTAGCAGTTATTTTCATAATTAAAATTAAAAAGAAATCTAAATGTTCATAAATATACCCAATGTTATGTATTTTAATAACGTCTGTCAGCCTTAACGCAAAATCGCTTTAACACCACTTATTTAAAACATTGACTCAATCGATCTTTCGGAGATTGTAGCGGGCTCAGTTGTACCGACCATGTCGTACCAGCTTGGACGTTAAATAACGCTCCAAACTTACGCTGAATTTTGGCGAGGAAAAACTGGCAAGGCCATTTTCAAAGGGGTCCCTTGACCTCTGACCTCAAGATATGTGAATGTAAATGGGTTCTATGGGTACCCACGAGTCTCCCCTTTACAGACATGCCCACTTTATAATCACATGCAGTTTGGGGGCAAGTCATAGTCAAGTCAGCACACTGACACACTGACAGCTGTTGTTGCCTGTTGGGCTGCAGTTTGCAATGTTATGATTTGAGCATATTTTCTATGCTAAATGCTGTACCTGTGAGGGTTTATGGACATTATTTGTCATTGTTTTGTGTTAATTGATTTCCAATAATAAATATATACATACATTTGCACAAAGCAGCATATTTGTCCACTCCCATGTTGATTAGTGTATCAAATTGTTGACAAATCTCCTTTCAAGGTACATTTTGAACAGATAAAAAATGTGAATAATTTGCGATTAATCAGAATTAACTACGGACAATCATGCGATTAAATATTTTAATCGATTGACAGCCCTAAAATAGACCCAATGTTATGTGTTTTAATTATTATTAGGAGGCTCCGAGTCGTAAAAAAATGTATTTATTTTCAAGGAAACCATTGAGTAACACTGAATACAACAGGAGTGATCATTCAATAGTCAATAAAACTTGTGACTCC
The DNA here is from genome assembly GCF_043250625.1 of Sebastes fasciatus. Classification (NCBI taxonomy): domain Eukaryota; kingdom Metazoa; phylum Chordata; class Actinopteri; order Perciformes; family Sebastidae; genus Sebastes; species Sebastes fasciatus. The sequence continues at coordinate 18,819,705 of NC_133798.1, read as the reverse complement.
TACATCATAAAGATCCCACATAGAAGACGTCTTGGAAAACAAGATTTCAAAGCAAACATGTTGGCAATTTGCTGGTGCTACAATTTCATTTACCCACCGCTTCCCACATAACAAATCGAGGTGATACACACCTGTATAGAAAAGTGACAAGATTTTACATCAACTTACAAAGGGCTGGATGTCAAAGTGCAAGATGCCTGAACCCCCCCACCCCTCCCCTCATTAAATCAGAAATGGACTGTCAAATACAAATCTCCAAAAATTATAATTCAGCCATTATGGCTTTGTATTCAGTTGAGACCCAAGTCTAGCTTACATTACATAGCTTTAAAATATTGTTTCAGAAACATTTTCCTCCCAACGATACTTTTTTTTTTTTAAACTGCACCTTATTACAGACAACTGCATGTAATGGAGTAAAGCATCACAGGAATAATGCAGGCATACAACAGAAAAGCAGCTGTTCATCAACAACTTCAAACAAAACACACTAACATCTTGTTGGTTTATAAAAGCAACCGAATCAAAGAAAACATACTAAAATCTGAAATAAAATGACTTAAAAACCTTGAAGAAAAAAAACTATGTACATATATTTACAAGTAAATAGAGTGAATATTGTACAGGTTTGACTGGCCGTTCGAGGTCAGGCTGAAGCCACCAGGGTCCATGTGATCCAACACTGCATGACATTCACTTTTTTGTCCAAAATGGTTCTTAAAAAGACAAAATACCTTCCAGGAAGCCGCCTTCAAAGTCGCAAAAAGTGAAAAGTCTGTTTGTTCTGAATCTGGTTCGAGTGTGTGTGTGTGTGTGTGTGTGTGTGTGTGTGTGTGTGTATGTGTGTATATATAAAAACATCCAGGGCTTTTTGACTCAAACACAACTAAATTTTTTGCATGATTTAAAAAATATTAATAATAATAATGGCAATGTTTGCAAAGAGAAATCCATTGAATATATTCTTCTGGGAGTCTTTTTTCTTTTTCAAATGATACCATCTTGAAGTGAGAGACGAACAACGAGGTCATCAGTCTGGAGGAAGGAGGTTGTGCAAACGAAACTGTTCTCGGATGTGCGGTCTGACATCTTCGTTCTGTGATAAAGAGAGAAAACAGATCAGAAACTACAGGGAAACCTGACTTTTCAGTTCAGTGTTTACGACTAAAGCTTCAGTTATAATTTCCACAAGGACGGCCGCACGGACATGAGCTGACGTGGAATCGTGACAAGGAAGCGTTTGAATCTTTTATGCTCGGTGCGGATTTCTCCTTGCGGCAAACACGCACCCACAAAGCTCCTCAAGTTCTCCATTTAACCCCCGTGAAGGGCCGTGTCTGATGGTGTGACGTCACTTTGGCAGTGCAGACACTCGCGGATGCAGCAAGCATAAATCAAGCGTAACGCCTCTAGTTTCACAGCAATGTGGGTAAAGCTGGCAGGAACAAGATTTATGAGGTGAAAACAATGAGCTGCATGGGTCGTCTCAACAGTGATATATTAAGATAACAGACCTCCATCTGTGAAATATCAGCCTCAGATCCATCAGCCTCCAGACTAGGGATGTCAACGGTTAACCACCGAGAATATTTTTGATTTATAGGATTGATTGATATGATTTGATTTTTGGTTAAACATGTCGGACTCGGTCTACAAGTTAATTTAAAATAGGTTAATTTAACATGGGTGCAAAAAGGCTTTCAGGGAGATATTCAGTTGTTCGAACAAACCGTTGTATCTTTAACTTTTTCTCGGGCTACTTTTAGAAGGTTTTTATGGTGTTTTTCCTCAAAAGACTGGAGCCTCACAGGAGCTTCAGTTGTTCAGGTTTAACAAAAGAGACCATTGAAGTGGATATCGTTTCATTTCAGCTGTTAAGATGTTCTTTCAGAGATAAAGAAACCACGCATCATTTAATTAAATTACTTGTTACACTGCAACAGAAATCTTATGAAAGTTTCTCTTGCTGGAATTCAGAGCGAATTGAAGAGCAGTCGAGAAAGCAGGCAAATGAGTATTGAAAATGGCCTTTATAGAGAGAACCGATCAAACCATTTAGAGCCAATATAAACTGATAATGATCGGTGGCCTATCGGTCAGAGCGACCTTAACGATGACCTGATCTAAATGCGACAATAAACTTCAGGAAAGCCAACAACAGAAAATAAGATAAAAAGTCAAGACATTAAAATTCCAGCTCCTCTAGCTTCACTTAGAAATGCGGCGCCAAAGCTCACGGAGTCAACAGAGCGACGGACTAAAAGAAAAAGCATCTCTTGTATTTCACGTCATCTTGCGTTTTTTTCTTAAGAAATTAACCGGTTAGTTACCAGTTTGTTTTTCTTTCTTTCAATATTTTTGTTTATTTTCTCTCTAGTTTCTGTTTTTATCTTTCTTGTCTTTGCTCTACGCCATGTCACATGAGTGATTCCTCTGAGTTTGTTAAGGACAGTGATTCATGAATGAGTCTTCTTGCGCGTGTCTCATGACTATGACTGATCCATTATACTTGTGTAACAGATGGGGGTTTATTGGATGCATTGTTGACAAGTACTTTGCTAAACTATGTCTCTTTTTTTACTATGTCTAAAAGTATTGATATATACATACAACTTATGTATTTTATATTACAGTCATTACTTCCTGTAATATGCCGCCTGGAGGCAATTCTCCTTCACATTCCCCTGCTAATTAGAAAGAAACAAGTGTATATACATACCAGCTCCACAAGCTTCTCGAGGAAAGGAACAAGCTTTAGAAGCTCGTTGTCATTTCTATCCACAAACCAGCTCTCAATAGGGATTCCATTGGAAAGCTGCAAAAGACACAAAATCTATGCTCTAGTATCACTGTGACACAGAAACATTGGTAGAAAAATGCACGTTTGTAATGAATGAAAAAGTTCTACCTGATAGGCAAAGGCTTGGGGTGAGTTGTCGATTATTATCGTCTTGGAAAGATCCCGTCCGAGAATGTTTAGGTCTTTAATATAATTTCCTTGAACACACACACAGTGCTCACGAAATAGCCTATGTCTAAAAAAACAAAACACAAAGAGAGAATATTCCTCAGTTAAAACATGCAGTAATACATCTCTATTTTAAAAGGCCATATTGAGTTAAAACATCACGCACTACGTGTGGTGATAATCCTCATTTATTTGAAAAATAGCACAACTAAATTTTGCAGAGGATTCTAGGTTAAATGACGGGAATTTAAACTTCTACTAGCGGAGAAAAGAAGTCTTCATAAAACTTTAAAACCAGCCTACACAAGCATTCACTAGTTATGTGAACAGTGATTGTTTGCTTTCTTTTAGCAAAACAGGTTCTTCCTCTCATTTGACAAAAGGAAGAGGAAGCTGCGTCCACCAGACTATTGTACATATTGTATTTGTGGCTGAAGATGAATAAAGAGGTCAGAGGTGTGGAGGACCAGATCAGAAAGCATGGGTGTGTGTGTGGAGGATTAACAAAAACATCAATACATATACTGTTGCTAGCTCGCTATGCCGAGCAAACTTGATTCACTTTAAAACCAGCAGTTTTTTTTCTCCGTTATGCGAGACTGTTAAAAAAATTTGAAAAGAAAGCAGCAAAGAGCTCGAGCCTTCTCTGTCCCGCTGACAAACGTCATATGTTTATCTTCGATTACTTCCCTAGGCCAACTGTAGTCAACTTCCCTGGTTGAGTCGTGGGTGACAAACAACTTCCTCTAGCTTTATTGTGATTAAACATCCTGTTAGATCAACATCATTTATTATAAAAGCTGCTCCAGAGTCTTGTGTTGTCACTGACCTGACCAACTGTTTTTTCGGATCCAGGATGTTGAGCAACTTGTCGGCGTACACTTTCTTTGAAGCGGTGAAGAGAATAATCTGAAATTGTAACGGAGAGCAGCAATAAATGAGTAATCCGTAAACTTAGGGCAGGGCAAATTGAACAGTCTGGAGTGAAATGAAAGTGGCATCTCACCTCATACATTTGAGACATGCGCTCAAGAAACTCGCGGAAAAAGGGCCTCAACCGAACGTACACCTTCAGATAAAAAAAAATGAAGAAATGTTATCACAGCAGCAAGGAGATGTAGACGTTTCGATTAGAGAACGGCATGTAACAGTTCATACCTGGTATATTACATCTTGAAAGAGCACAGGGAATGTGAGGGCTGCGTCTTCTAGCTCATTCAAACTACAGTGGACCAGAGTTTCATCCTGACAACCGAAAAAAAAGAAGAAAATCAGTTATAAAAATCTATTAAAGTGAATTTACTTTTAATATGAGATGCAGCACAAGAAAGCGTTCACTGCTTACCAGATCCAGGACAAGAGAAAACTCTGGCGTGCTGCGTGTTTTCAAAGGTAGTGCTGGTTTGCGTGTTAACTGCTCTTCTGTCAGCGGAGGCACGTGCTTGATGAAGAAGTACCTTAAAGCAGAGAAACAATATAAAGACCCTCATTTAACAAAACAAACAAGGAGTCTCCCAACAAAGAGCAACAAAATATAGTCTTAGTCATCCTGGCTGAAATGTGAAGTAGTAATGGCACAGATTTTGACTTTTCACCACCAGTTTTCGGATGCTTCCCTTCCCTCACCCCAAGTTTCAGACCCAAACCAGAACATTTGGCGTGAGGCTGTCTGTTTAGATTCAGTTTCTAAAGGATTTTTTTAATAACCAGAGCAAATCCAAATTGTGATTTGGCTGCTGTTCAGTTAATAGAGCAGTGTCGAACTAGATGATATAAAAGGATAGACTTGAGGTGATGACTAATCTTGTTCTTTGTGAAATGTTGTTCTAAGTGCCCTTTAAACAGGATGGACTCAGAAAATGTCTACTCTAATTTCAGTACTAAAGGGGTCTAAAAAGATTCAAATAAGAGTTTGAATGTTTGAATCAACTGAATTCTTTAGTCCACAGTAGTGGTGTAAACATGGTGTCACATGTCATCACAGAGTAGTCACACAAAGGCTGAAAGTTGTGTTTCTGCTGCCATCTAGTGGTTAAAGTGTCACATTGCAGCTCTGTTCACAGGCCAACATGCAATGTCACCTTGAATGCCTTGAATATATCTGATCACAAAAGTACAGAGTTGAAACTTTAACCCAAAAATCTGTCTCAATTTAAACCTTATTTTTACTTACCATCTCATTTTTTAAAAATAAATAAATAAATAGCTATTGATGTTATAAACTGGTTAAAAATCAACTTACGGATCAAAAACTTCCCATTCCTCTTCATATGAGGTTTCTGGAGGAGCTGGAGGTAACGCATGTGGGTAAACACCATCTGGCATACAACCAGGAGCTGAGAAAGACAGAGAAAGATGGAAAAGGAGTTCAAATATTATGTTCTTGAGCAACCAAGAGTCGTGACGTCACGTTTGGGGTAACCTCTGTTCCACAAGCTTCTGTTAAATCAAAATGAAACCTGTTCTTCATATTCTAACACAAATCAGCATCTACTACAGTACCTGTTATGGGAAGAAGTTGAAACCAGAGTTTAAAAACAATTAAGCATACGTTTACCCACAATAGTCCAGGTCTTATGGGAAATGCTGTTCGTTAAAGGCCACTAAACAACTGAAATGTTGAAAATTAGATCATTCTTTTAAAAATGACATTTTATAGAGCAAACAACTAATCGAGTAATTAAGAAATTAATTAACTGATTAATCAACAATGAAAATAACCGTTAGTAGCAGCCCTAAATGTGAGAGTGGTCATACCCGTTAATGGTGGCATGTCAGTTTCAGTGACTATTTCTCCTTCTTCTATGGTTGTATCCGAGGTAATCTGAAGCCTCTGCGGTAACATCGGGGCAGTGTGACAAGGAGTGATGCCCTCTGTGGATGTGAGAGTGCTGCTTGGCATTTCTTCTGCCGGCTCGATGTCCAGCTGTTTCATGATTTCCTCGGCCTCCATCGCTTGGCCTGGAGAGTCTGGACCAGGAGTGGCTGAACACAAATGACAAGTGCGCTCAGTAAAGTTTGGTCACATATCAGAAATTTTTAGATTTTAATATCTAAGGATTCTTTTGCTTACCAGTTTTAGTTGCTGGTGAAAAGAAGTTGAAGACTGGAGAGAAGATGGTTCCCAGCAGGGTGGTGCGTGGTGGGCTGCTTGCTGCCTCGACGGGTGCCTCTAGTTTACCGTTCGGTTTCAGGGGTTTACTGTTGCAGGTCATCGTGTCTAAAAAAAGACAACTCTTTAATAACAACCCAAAAACAAGATATCTGTATGTTTTCTTTTTTTGTAACCTTGGAAAAGGCATATGATCTGTTGAGAAGATGAGATATTTCTTTTACAACACTCATTACAGGGTCTTTAATACCTTTATTTGGAGTTTTCCGGCAAACTTTGGAGACTGTTTTGTTGGAAAGGCCTCTAGTCTGTGGTGTTGAAGTAATTAGATCACTCTCAGAATTACAATCAATACGACTCCTCTTTGCGGGGATATCCTGCTCCACCTGGTAAAAATAAAAACAGGGACACAAAACCGATAAAGGTTACAAATTGTTCACATAATTTCAGCTTTGTTTGTGTTTTTAGTCATTTAATCTGAAATGATACATATAGATATGTCAGCATAAATTCATGGTACCATTGTGTCTCAATCCACATAAAAAAAATTGAAATTACCCTAAAGTATTTTTTTCCACAACACTAAATAAAAACTGATTTCTCTTCTGTGCACAGGAGGAAAGATGATTTTTAGAGTTTAGATTGTAGGCAAACAAAACATGCATTTAATTTTGACGCAATATTTGTTAAAGGTGAAATGTGTGTGTTAAAATAGCATTTTAGATTAAATATTATCATGCTGCGGAGATGTCCGCTGGCCTACAAATCATATTCTACAGACTTAAGAAAACATAACCATAATCATTTTAATGTTTTTACAATGAAAATGAGAATAATTATGTAAAAATGATCATCCCTCTAATATCGCAAATGCAATATCATGTGCATTTTACTTTGTGCCACTGCACCGTTTACGTTAATGTGACGGCATTCAATTGAGACTGTTCTGAGAGAGTTACAGAAAGGTTACTAAGGCCGACCTAGTATGATTGACATTAAGACTTTTATGTAAAGTGACTCTGGTGCTTATTCAGACACCCAAGTAATGAGGTAGTGAGCTGCATGTCTGAAAAGGGTCTCAAGATAAAGTAAAGCAATTTCTTTAGTGGGGAAAAGTTTTGCATTTTAGAGAAATGCTGTTAATAAAATAAACAGACAGTATTTGGTTTTAAAGTTGCCAATTAGCTTACCATTTAACATTATAATTTATAACAGCTGCCAGAATGAAAATAGAGGACGCTCACAGAAACTTACAAAAAGCCAGTAGGAAACAATGTTGGCTGTGTTGAGACTTTCTGTTAAGCGTCTAAAAACACTCCTAGCTATTATGTGTGAGTCACTGTTTCAAATTATCAGCACAAAAATGCAGCTGAAGCACTGCTTTCTGTGCATAAAGTCAGGGTGTGTGCTCCTACAGTGTGTCATTATGTTACAGTAGCCAAAACTAAATTGTGAAAGAGCAGCTGATGCAAGCCCACCTTGACAGCATTTCCACGGATGAATTTCTTTATAGTGGAGAAAAGGCCTGTTTCATTCTTCTGCATTTTGCCTCGACCTCTCACCGGGGATGGCGCCACTTCACGGTGTTTCCGTTTGGCCTGGGACGGGAGGACTCGACGGCCTAAGTTTGGCTGCTGAGGAGCTTTACGCACTCTCAGCTTCATCATGCTCCAGCGTCACATAGAAAAATCTGACGAAGGGGGGGAGAAAAAAAGTTACAAAACATTGCCCTAATAATGAAAACAATACCGTAATCTGTGAAATATAAATGTGGATGCCTACAAAATCATTGTTTTCACTGAACAAAATAAAGTTGTTAAATGTTACAGGTTCTTCAACCACAAGCAGCTTTACAAGAACTAGCTGAATACCATTTTTTGGGCTTCAAAGCTTTGGTGAGAAATATTCTAAGGTATTCAAAGCTTCGCGGCGCAGCAGATTGACATGTTCTTCTGTAGGCTATGTCTGTCTCCATCTCCCCTGTTTCAGCGCCGCTGCCGAACTACTGTACACACGCATCTCTAAACACAACAAACAGCGATATCCGTCTGAAAATAACTAATAATGTTGAATATGAATAATGTATGATTTTTCCTTATTTCAGGGCTATTTGAGGATTTATACATTATTATTGCATTATTACATGCTTATATAAAAAAAATTAAAAAACAAAGCATTCGAATAGTAATTTGGAGGTTGATTATCATGGCAACGGTCGAAGCATTTGGGTCAGCCCTAACAAGAACTGAATAAAATAGTCTAAAACCGGCAAATTCTGATTAAAATCAGTAATTATATTATCAAAAAATAAGTAAACAAGATTATTTATCTAACCAGATATTTGATGCCAACTTACTGAAGTATACAGTTTTTGATAATTGGTGATACGGA